>NW_026576484.1:0-96178 GCF_028641065.1 Leucoraja erinaceus | reverse complement strand
TTCCAAACACACTTCGAAACAATGTTGCAAGACAGGAACACTGAACTTTTCACTGCTGCAGCAGGCAGGGATTTTTTTTAAAGAGGCAGGGCAGTGCTGGAATCTTACTTTTGAGAACGGCTTCAGCTCCATTGGAGGAGACGGGTGCATGGTGGAATATTGGGTTGGGGGATCACACCATTGGGGGAGCAGACCCAATGGGTCTGCACTTGGTCTAGTTAATATATAAAACTCAAATCCATCCGCCGTCCGCCTGCAGTACGGATCCCTTCCTGCCTTTTGATTCGTTGACGGCTGCTCCTTCCTATCAGCTTCCAACACACTTCGAAACAAAGTTGCAAGACAGGAACACTGAACTTTTCACTGCTGCAGCAGGCAGGGGAGGTGCAATTGAGGGAGGCAGGGGAGTGCTGGAAGCTTACATTTGGCAACGGCTTCAATTCCATTGGAGGAGACGGGTGCATGGTGGAAAATTGGGTTGGGGGAATCACACCATTGGGGGAGCAGACCCAATGGGTCTGCACTTGGTCTAGTCTATCTATCTATCTATCTATCTATCTATCTATCTATCTATCTATCTATCTATCTATCTATCTATCTATCTATCTATCTATCTATCTATCTATCTATCTATCTATCTATCTATCTATCTATCTATCTATCTATCTATCTATCTATCTATCTATCTATTAATATATAAAACTCAAATCCGTCCGCCTGCAGTACGGATCCCTTCCTGCCTTTTGATTCGTTGATGGCTGCTCCTTCCTATCAGCTTCCAACACACTTCGAAACAAAGTTGCAAGACAGGAACACTGAACTTTTCACTGCTGCAGCAGGCAGGGGAGGTGCAATTGAGGGAGGCAGGGGAGTGCTGGAAGCTTACATTTGGCAACGGCTTTAATTCCATTGGAGGAGACGGGTGCATGGTGGAATATTGGGTTGGGGGAATCACACCCAACGGGTCTGCACTTGGTCTAGTTAATATATAAAACTCAAATCCGTCCGCCTGCAGTACAGATCCCTTCCTGCCTTTTGATTCGTTCCCGTTGTGTGATGTCACAATGCCCAATGCTCGCAGATGTCCAATCGGGATGGATCCATTTACATATGCCTTTGCACCAGCACCAGCCCCTGGTGACCGTGTCATCGTGTGATGTCACAATGCCCAATGCCCAAAGACATTCTTGCCATAGAGGCAGTACAGAGATGGTTCACCAGACTGATTCCTGGGATGTCAGGACTGTCTTATGAAGAAAGACTGGATAAACTCGGCTTGTACGCGCTAGAATTTATAAGATTGAGGGGTGATCTTATAGGATCTTATGTTTCTATGTTTCCCTCTCCTCACCCCTCTCCCTCCTCCCACCCATCCCTCTCTCCCCCACCCCCTTCACTCTCTACCCCCCACCCACTTCCCTCTCCCCCGCCCCCTTCCCCTATCCCTCTGTCCCTCTTCCATCACTCCCGCTACCCCTCTCCACCTCCCTCCCCACTCTTCCATGTCTCCCCCTTCCCCTTCCCCTCCACTCTCCCTCCCAACTCTTTCCCCTCTTTCCCCCCACACCCTCTCCCCATCCCTCCCTCCTCCCCATCCCCCCCTCCCCCACATCTCTCTCCCGATCTCTCACCCCCTACCGTGCTCTCCTTTCCTCCAAAATCCTATACCCGTTTCCTCCTCCTCCCTCCCCTCTTCACAACTTCACCCCTTCATGCCCCCCCCCCCCCCCCCCCCCCCCCCCCAAAAACGCTGTTGGGGAAACAGACCCAACGGGTCTGCACTTGGTCTAGTTAATATATAAAACTCAAATCCGTCCGCCTGCAGTACGGATCCCTTCCTGCCTTTTGATTCGTTCCCGTCGTGTGATGTCACAATGCCCAATGCTCGCAGATGTCCAACGGGATGGATCCATTTACATATACCTTTGCACCAGCCCCAGCCCCTGGTGACCGTGTCATCGTGTGATGTCACAATGCCCAAAGACATAATTGCCATAGAGGGGAGTACAGAGACGGTTCACCAGACTGATTCCTGGATGGCAGGACTTTCATATGAAGAAAGACTGGATAGACTCGGCTTGTACTAGCTAGAATTTAGAAGATTGAGGGGTGATCTTATAGAATCTTATGTTTCTATGTTTCCCTCTCCTCACCCCTCTCCCTCTCTCACCCATCCCTCCCCTCTCCTCCCCCCCACCCCCCTTCACTCTCTACCCCCACCCCCTTCCCCCTCCTCCCCCCCCCCGCCCCCTTCCCCTATCCCTCTGTCCCTCTTCCATCACTCCCGCTACCCCTCTCCACCTCCCTCCCCACTCTTCCACTTCTCTCCCCCTTCCCCTCCACTCTCCCTCCCGACTCTTTCCCCTCTTTCTAATCTGAATGGAGCTGTGTATTGCATGCTCATCAATTGAAATTATCAACAATAGGATTTCAAGTTTTGGAGTTATGCTGCAAGCAAACAGGTCCTTCGGCTGAACTTGCTTATGGCAACCAAGTTGCCCCGTTTACCCATATCCTACCTACCTGCATTTGGTTCATCTATCTATCTATCTATCTATCTATCTATCTATCTATCTATCTATCTATCTATCTATCTATCTATCTATCTATCTATCTATCTATCTATCTATCTATCTATCTATCTATCTATCTATCTATCTATCTATCTATCTATCTATCTATCAATAAAACTCAAATCAGTCCGCCTGCAGTACGGATCCCTTTCTGCCTTTCGATTCGTTGACGGCTGCTCCTTCCTCAGTTTCCAACACACTTCGAAACAATGTTGCAAGACAGGAACACTGAACTTTTCACTGCTGCAGCAGGCAGGGATTTTTTTTAAAGAGGCAGGGCAGTGCTGGAATCTTACTTTTGAGAACGGCTTCAGTTCCATTGGAGGAGACGGGTGCATGGTGGAATATTGGGTTGGGGGATCACACCATTGGGGGAGCAGACCCAACGGGTCTCCACTTGGTCTAGTATATATATATAAAACTCAAATCAGCCCGCCTGCAGTACGGATCCCTTCCTGCCTTTCGATTCGTTGACGGCTGCTCCTTCCTCAGCTTCCAACACACTTCGAAACAATGTTGCAAGACAGGAACACTGAACTTTTCACTGCTGCAGCAGGCAGGGATTTTTTTTAAAGAGGCAGGGCAGTGCTGGAATCTTACTTTTGAGAACGGCTTCAGTTCCATTGGAGGAGACGGGTGCATG
The DNA here is from genome assembly GCF_028641065.1 of Leucoraja erinaceus. Taxonomy (NCBI): domain Eukaryota; kingdom Metazoa; phylum Chordata; class Chondrichthyes; order Rajiformes; family Rajidae; genus Leucoraja; species Leucoraja erinaceus. The sequence continues at coordinate 92,962 of NW_026576484.1, read as the reverse complement.
GTGGAATATTGGGTTGGGGGATCACACCATTGGGGGAGCAGACCCAACGGGTCTGCACTTGGTCTAGTTAATATATAAAACTCAAATCCGTCCGCCTGCAGTACAGATCCCTTCCTGCCTTTTGATTCGTTTCCCGTCGTGTGATGTCACAATGCCCAATGCTCGCAGATGTCCAATCGGGATGGATCCATTTACATATGCCTTTGCACCAGCCCCAGCCCCTGGTGACCGTGTCATCGTGTGATGTCACAATGCCCAATGCCCAAAGACATTCTTGCCATAGAGGGAGTACAGAGACGGTTCACCAGACTGATTCCTGGGATGGCAGGACTTTCATATGAAGAAAGACTGGATAAACTCGGCTTGTACTCGCTAGAATTTAGAAGATTGAGGGGTGATCTTATAGAATCTTATGTTTCTATGTTTCCCTCTGCTCACCCCTCTCCCTCTCCCTCTCCCACCCATCCCTCCCCTCTTTCCCCCCACACCTCTCCCCATCCCTCCCTCCTCCCCACCCCCCCCTCCCCCACATCTCTCTCCCGATCTCTCACCCCCTACCGCGCTCTCCTTTCCTCCAAAATCTATCCCGTTTCCTCCTCTCCCTCCCCTCTTCACACCTCACGCCCCCCCCCCCCCCCCCCCCCCGCAAACGCCGTCCACCTGCAGTACGGATCCCTTCATGACTTTTGATTCGTTGACGGCTGCTCCTTCCTATCAGCTTCCAACACACTTCGAAACAAAGTTGCAAGACAGGAACACTGAACTTTTCACTGCTGCAGCAGGCAGGGGAGGTGCAATTGAGGGAGGCAGGGACTGCTGGAAACTTACATTTGGCAACGGCTTCAATTCCATTGGAGGAGACGGGTGCATGGTGGAATATTGGGTTGGGGGAATCACACCATTGGGGGAGCAGACCCAACGGGTCTGCACTTGGTCTAGTTTACCCCTAAACTTCTGTCCCTTAATTCTGAAGTCATGTCCTCTTGTTTGAATCTTCCCTATTCTCAAAGGGAAAAGCTTGTCCACATCAACTCTGTCTATCCCTCTCATCATTTTAAAGACCTCTATCAGGTCCCCCCTTAACCTTCTGCGCTCCAGAGAATAAAGACCTAACTCCTTCTCCACTCCTTCTCCCCACCCCGTCTCCCCCTGCTCACCCCTTCTCCCCCCTGTCCCCCGTCTTTTAAAAGACTTACGTGACCCTTCCCGTACATAAAAACATAGAAACATAGAAACATAGAAAATAGGTGCAGGAGTAGGCCATTCAGCCCTTCGAGCCTGCACCGCCATTCAATATGATCATGGCTGATCATCCAACTCAGTATCCTGTACTTGCCTTCTCTCCATACCCCCTGATCCCTTTAGCCACAAGGGCCACATCTAACTCCCTCTTAAATATAGCCAATAAACTGGCCTCAACAACCTTCTGTGGCAGAGAACTCCAGAGATTCACCACCCTCTGTGTGAAAAATATTTTTCTCATCTCGGTCCTAAAAGATTTCCCCCTTATCCTTAAACTGTGACCCCTTGTTCTGGACTTCCCCAACATCGGGAACAATCTTCCTGCATCTAGCCTGTCCAACCGTCTTAAGAATTTTGTAAGTTTCTATTAGATCCCCCCTCAATCTTCTATATTCTAGCGAGTACAAACTGAATCTATCCAGTCTTTCTTCATATCAAAGTCCTACCATTCCAGGAAACAGTCTGGTGAACCTTCTCTGTACTCCTTCTATGGCAAGAATGTATTTCCTCATATTAGGAGACTAAAACTACACAATATTCCAGTAGAACCTCCCTGCTCCTATACGGAAATCATTTTGCTATGAATGCTAACATATCATTCACTTTCTTCACTGCCTGCTGTACCTGCATGCCTACTTTCAATGACTGGTACCATGACACCCAGGTCTCGTTGCATCTCCTCTTTTCCTAATCGGCCACCATTCAGATAATAGTCTACTTCCTGTTCTTGCTACCAAAGTGGATAACCTCACATTTATCCACATTATACTGCATCTGCCATGCATTTGCCCACTAACCCAACCTATCCAAGTCGCCTTGCAGCCTCCTAGCATCCTCCTCACAGCTAACACTGCCCCCCAGCTTCGTGTCATCCGCAAACTTGGAGATGTTGCATTCAATTCTTCGTCCAAATCATTAATATATATTGTAAATAGCTGGGTTCCCAGCACTGAGCCTTGCGGTACCCCACTAGTCACTGCCTGCCATTCTGAAAAGGACCCGTTTACTCCTACTATTTGCTTCCTGGCTGCCAGCCAGTTCTCTATCCACATCAATACTGAACCCCCAATATCGTGTGCTTTACGTTTGCATACTAATCTGTTACGTGGGACCTTGTCGAAAGCCTTCTGAAAGTCCAGATATAAGTCAAGTCAAGTCGTCACTTTTATTTATATAGCACATTTAAAAAACAACTCCCGTTGGTCAAAGTGCTTTACATTATGTTATAAGAATAAACAAACAAACTACATACATATATACATATAGCCCTCGCTCAGTGGGCTTCAGGAAAGGCTTGGGAGTATATATAAGTTTTTATTCTTGACTTAAAGGAGTCGATGGAGGGGGCAGTTCTGATGGGAAGGGGGATGCTGTAACTCATCCACTGGTTCTCCCTTATCCACTCTACTAGTTACATCCTCGAAAAATCCTATAAGATTCTTCAGACATGATTTACCTTTCATAAATCCATGCTGACTTTGTCCAATGATTTCACCACTTTCCAAATGTGCTGCTATCCCATCTTTAATAACTGAATCTAGCATTTTCCCCACTATCGATGTTAGATTAACTGGTCTGTAATTCCCCGTTTTCTCTCTCCCTTCCTTTTTAAAAAGTGGGGTTACATTAGCTACCCTCCAATCCTCAGGAACTATTCCAGATTCCAAGTTTGGCTGCCTGGGCAGCGGTTCCATTGGGGAAGAAAAAGCCTCTAGAGTCTCAAAAGGGGTGAGAACTGCATATCCTGCTCAGATGCACTCGGCACATGGGCGGGTGGGGGCCGCATTGGTGAATAGGACCATATCCCTTTGGCGGGGTTAAGAGCCAGGGCTCATTGGAAGGTTAAACTAGGTTTGGATGTGACCTCCTAGCTGGCTCTTCTAGCGGCAGTAAATTGGGTAGCCGCAGAATTTGGGAGCAGAGTTACTGCATGGGGGACCAAAACAGTGCGAGGGTGATCTAACACTAGAGGGCGGATTCCTCCACCTTAATTGCAGTGGCGGTGACAGCACGTAAACAATCAGGCCTGCCCATTACAACAGGCAGTGGCTGAACAGAATGATACGCGACAGGATTCATGAGACTACTGTAGTTCTGAGTCAGTCTGGTGTTGGCAAAATTTTGTTTTTTGTTCACAACAAGACAAAAGAGATGCCATAAAAGTGGTCCTTAAGATACCTTTAGTTCATATTTTAAGTTGCAAAACAGTGATTAAGTCCCCATACCAATGGGCAGTGTTTTCCATGCAGATACGGGGGTCTAAATCACTGCAAACCGCAACATTCCAAATGGTCGCGTTGTAGTGCGTGGGTCTCAAAATGAGGCAAGTAGTCCGAAGTTTGAGAAGCACTTTACTTTAATTCCTCCCGGTTCAGGGGAAGACGAAACCAGGTAAAGATGGCACCCAAACCCTGCCTTTTATACCCTCCGGCTAAGGACCGCCTCCGGACTGCACCACTCCTGTGCCGAGGGGTTCGGCAGTATAATGGGACGACCCTTAGGAGCCGCCACAGCGTTCCAGAAAAACCCACAGGCAAGATGATTTAAATGGCCATTAATTTACAGGTATTAAACATTAAATTCCTTCCATTTGGCCTAATAACCCATGACAATGAGATTTAAAAATTATGTTATAGTGTGAATTCTTGTGTGAATGTTATTTGGACACTTAGGCTATTTAAAAATGTTAATCTATTTTTAAGAAATTGATAGATGTTTAGATCTAGTAATTGAATTTTGTAATTAGCTATAATTAGGTAACTAATTAGGTACAATTAGGTAACTAATTCCGGAAATAGCAGGGGACCGCGGGTCAAAGGAGTTGGAGGAATTGAGTGAAATCCAGGTTAGCCGGGAAGTGGTGTTGGGTAAATTGAATGGATTAAAGGCCGATAAATCCCCAGGGCCAGATAGGCTGCATCCCAGGGTACTTAAGGAAGTAGCTCCAGAAATAGTGGACGCATTAGTAATAATCTTTCAAAACTCTTTAGATTCTGGAGTAGTTCCTGAAGATTGGCGGGTAGCAAACGTAACCCCACTTTTTAAGAAGGGAGGGAGAGAGAAAATGGGGAATTACAGACCAGTTAGTCTAACATCGGTAGTGGGGAAACTGCTAGAGTCAGTTATTAAAGATGGGATAGCAGCACATTTGGAAAGTGGGGAAATCATTGGACAAAGTCAGCATGGATTTACGAAAGGTAAATCATGTCTGACGAATCTTATAGAATTTTTCGAGGATGTAACTAGTAGCGTGGATAGGGGAGAACCAGTGGATGTGGTGTATCTGGACTTCCAGAAGGCTTTCGACAAGGTACCACATAAGAGATTAGTATACAAACTTAAAGCACAAGGCATTGGGGGTTCAGTATTGATGTGGATAGAGAACTGGCTGGCAAACAGGAAGCAAAGAGTAGGAGTAAACGGGTCCTTTTCACAATGGCAGGCAGTGACTAGTGGGGTACCCCAAGGCTCAGTACTGGGACCCCAGCTATTTACAATATATATTAATGATCTGGATGAGGGAATTGAAGGCAATATCTCCAAGTTTGCGGATGACACTAAGCTGGGGGGCAGTGTTAGCTGTGAGGAGGATGCTAGGAGACTGCAGGGTGACTTGGATAGGCTGGGTGAGTGGGCAAATGTTTGGCAGATGCAGTATAATGTGGATAAATGTGAGGTTATCCATTTTGGTGGCAAAAACAGGAAAGCAGACTATTATCTAAATGGTGGCCGATTGGGAAAGGGGGAGATGCAGCGAGACCTGGGTGTCATGGTACACCAGTCATTGAAGGTAGGCATGCAGGTGCAGCAGGCAGTAAAGAAAGCGAATGGTATGTTAGCTTTCATTGCAAAAGGATTTGAGTATAGGAGCAGAGAGGTTCTACTGCAGTTGTACAGGGTCTTGGTGAGACCACACCTGGAGTATTGCGTACAGTTTTGGTCTCCAAATCTGAGGAAGGACATTATTGCCATAGAGGGAGTGCAGAGGCGGTTCGCCAGACTGATTCCTGGGATGTCAGGACTGTCTTATGAAGAAAGACTGGATAGACTTGGTTTATACTCTCTAGAATTTAGGAGACTGAGAGGGGATCTTATAGAAACTTACAAAATTCTTAAGGGGTTGGACAGGCTAGATGCAGGAAGATTGTTCCCGATGTTAGGGAAGTCCAGGACTTCCAGGGGTCACAGCTTAAGGATAAAGGGGAAATCCTTTAAAACCAAGATGAGAACTTTTTTCACGCAGAGAGTGGTGAATCTCTGGAACTCTCTGCCACAGAGGGTAGTTGAGGCCAGTTCATTGGCTATATTTAAGAGGGAGTTAGATGTGGCCCTTGTGGCTAAGGGGATCAGGGGGTATGGAGAGAAGGCAGGTACGGGATACTGACTTGGATGATCAGCCATGATCATATTGAATGGCGGTGCAGGCTCGATGGGCCGAATGGCCTACTCCTGCACCTAATTTCTATGTTTCTATGTTTCTATGTAACTAATTATATGCTTTAATTTCAAGTCATCTAAGTAAGATTGTTTCATATTTGTTTCAGAATGCTTCAATCTATAATAACTGAAAATTTCTTTTAGTTCGCTTAATTTTTAAGAAAGTTATCGACTTTTGACTGTCCTTGATCACAGCTTTTGTGTTAAGTCAATGGAAAAGCAATAGAGAACAAGATGCTAATTTCCGAGTATGAAAATGGCCATAACCTTTTTAATTCTGAAGATATGAAAGTGGATTAGGTGTCAAATTAAACTTATTTTTATGCTTTATCTGATGGGATAAATTACTGACTTGATTTTTTAAATCTCAACATTTTGTAACATTGCAATGAGGAGTGCCCAGCACTGGTGCATTCCTCAGAGCCCTTTTCAGCTTCTGGAAGGCCTTTATTTCTGCCGACCATATAACCATATAACAATTACAGCACGGAAAAAGGCCATCTCGGCCCTACAAGTCCGTGCCGAACAACTTTTTTCCCTTAGTCGAACCTGCCTGCACTCATACCATAACCCTCCATTCCCTTCTCATCCATATGCCTATCCAATTTATTTTTAAATGATACCAACGAACCTGCCTCCACCACTTCCACTGGAAGCTCATTCCACACCGCTACCACAATCGATGTTATTTGGCACATTTGTTCCATCTGCCAGTGCAAGGCGCGAGTCCATATCTCAATGCTCAGGGATCCAATGTCTGCAGTAGTTGGCCATGCCAAAAGAGGAGAGCATCGTCGCTTTTGTCTGTGGCGGTGGGGTGCCAAGAATAGTCACAAGCCGATCTGGGCCTAAGCTGCGGGTCCCTTCAAACAAGACATGTTCCAGGTATTGCACAACTGCAGCGTTGCGACTGACACCTTATGTCCTTTCTGATCCAGATAGCATAGCAGGGCAAGAGTGTCCCATTCACAGTCCCACTGAGTGGGTGTGGCCACAACAACGTCATCCACATGCTGCAGGATACGGCTGTTCCCAGGCAACTGTAACTCGCTAAGATTATTCCTCACCGTGGCTGCATACACGGCAGGGCTTTTGGTGTAACCCTGGGGCAACCTAGTCCACATATACTGCCTGCCACTGTAGTCAAGTCAAGTCAAGTCAAGTCAAGTTTATTTGTCACATACACATACGAGATGTGCAGTGAAATGAAAGTGGCAATGCTCGCGGACTTTTGTGCAAAAGACAAACAACAAAACAACCAAACAAATTATAAACGCAATCATAACACACATATTCTTTTACATAATAAATAATGGAAGGAAAAACGTTCTGTAGAGTTAGTCCCTGGTGAGATAGGCGTTTACAGTCCGAATTGCCTCTGGGAAGAAACTCCTTCTCAACCTCTCCTTTCTCACCGCATGGCAACGGAGGCGTTTGCCTGACCGTAGCAGCTGGAACAGTCCGTTGCAGGGGTGGAAGGGGTCTCTCATGATTTTGTTTGCTCTGGAGTTGCATCTCCTGTTGTATAGTTCCTGCAGGGGGGTGAGTGAAGTTCCCATAGTGCGTTCGGCCGAACGCACTACTCTCTGCAGAGCCTTCTTGTCCTTGGCAGAGCAATTCCCAAACCAGATGGTAATGTTCCCGGACAAGATGCTTTCCACCGCCGCTGCGTAGAAGCACTGGAGGATCCTCGGAGACACTCTGAATTTCCTCAATTGCCTGAGGTGGTAAAGGCGCTGCCTTGCCTTACTCACGAGTGCTGAGGCGTGTGATGCCCATGTCAAATCCTCAGAGATGTGGACTCCCAGATATTTGTATGATTACTGACTATCCTGATGCCAAAGAATGCCTCTCCAACTTGCTTGAATGTCTACCGACCGGTGGCCCTCACCTCCATGGTCATGAAATACTTCGGGAGGCTGATCATGAACCGCACCTGTGCCTTCCCCCCTCGCAACATGGACCCTCTGCAATTTGCATACCGTCCAAACAGATGCACGGATGATGTGATCTCCCAGGTTCTGCACACCGCTCTCTCTCGCCTTGACAGCCAGAAAGGGGGCTATGTGAGGATGCTGTTCATAGACTTCAGTTCAGCTTTCAATACCATAGTCCCCACAAGACTTGCTGAGAAGCTGCTGAAACTGGGGCTGAACACTCCTCTGTGTGTCTGGGTTGTGGGCTTTCTCACCGCCAGGCCCCAGGGGTCCAGATGGGGAGACATACATCCAACCCCTACTTTGGGTCTGTAGAAAGCATCTTGTCCGGCAACATCACAATCTGGTTTGGGAACAGCTCCACCCAGGACTGGACGGCCCTGCAGAAAGTAGTGTGTTCGGCCAAACGCACTATGGGAACTACACTCACCCCCCTGCAAGACCTATACACCAGGAGGTGCATATCCAGAGCTAGCAACATTATGGGGGACCCCTACCCCCCCAGCAACGGACTGTTCCAGCTGCAACGGTCAGGCAAATGCCTCTGCTGTCACGCTGTGAAAACAGAGAGGATGAGACAGAGTTTCTGCCCACAGCCCATCAGGACTGTAAACTCTTATCTCACCAGGGACTAATTTACTGTTGTGTTGTGTCTTTTAAAAAAAATAATTCTAACATGTAACTACTGATTCTGTTCCGTTCTGTTCTGTTGTTTTTGCACAATCCGCAGGCATTGCCACTTTCATCTCAGTGCACATCTTGTATGTGTATGTGACAAATAAAGTGGACTTGACTTGTAACATGATAGAGAAGAATGCAGAGCAGAGGTCAACCATTGTATAACATTCTGAATTGGATGTGGGGGAGGAGAGGATCACATTGATGGCTGGATCTATGGGGGAGATGGTGACCACTATTCAATTAATAGCCCTGAGATCTTGGACAAACTGTCCATTTATTTTTTCTGTCTCAGAGCCTCTACGATGGGCCTGATGCTCTCAATTGCCTCTGGGGATAGGTTATACTGTCTAATAGAAGGAAGGGAAACATTTTCTTTCATCTTGTGGGGAAGTGCTGAATCCAGCAGGCCGATCTCAACCGGAAATGTGACCCATTCCTTCTGTCCATAGATGTTGCCTGTCCCGCTGAGTTACTCCGGCATCTACATTCTGCTGAGAAGCAGCTTTATTCTCAACTAGACCAAGTGGGACCCATTGAACCCCGTTCCCCCAACGCAATATTCCACCACTCACCCATAGCCCCCCAAATGCGTAGGCACGTTATGACCGCCAGAGATCTCCGTTGTGACGCGAGTCACAGTGACCCTTCCCAACTGTGCCTTGCCATCCCTCTTCCTACTCCTATCCTCCTCCGTTCCGCCTCATCCCCCAATACTGCCTCCCCCTCGTCTTCACCCTCCATCTTCTTTCCCGTCTCCTCATCCCCTCACCGTCTCCATCGCCCCACTCTCCTTTCCCCTACCCCCAATCACTCCCTCGCTCCCTCCATAACCCCTCTCCCCTCCCTAACCCCCTCCTCTCTCTTTATCCCCCTGCTCCCCCACTCCTCACCTCCCTCCTATCCCACCCCCCACAATGAAAATCATGATGTTTTTTTAAACAGTTTTTTATTTTGCGATTTTTTAATGTAAATGGAAACCTCCCCCTTATAACCCCCCCACGATAAAAATCGCGATGTGTTTCCAAATGAAACCTCCCCCTATTGCAGCCCCTCACAATGAACATCGCGATGTTTTTTAAAAAGTTTTTTTTTCTGCGATTGTTTATGTAAATGGAATGCTCCCCCCATCCCACTCCCCCCTGAATGAAAATCGAGATTTCTTTGAAATTAAACCTCCCCCCTATCCCAGGCCCCCACAATGCAAATCACAATGTTTTTCTTTTAAAGGGGTTTTTTTCCATCTCCCCCTTATCCAACTCCCCACAATGAAAATGGGGATTAAAAAAAAATAGAAAGATTTAATGAAAACTTATCATTTGAAGTTTGATCTTTATTTTATGTGAAGTTGAAATGAGGGAATACGTGAGAGCCCACCAGCCCGCATGCGCGTCAATCTTTAGATCCTGTATGAAACCACAGACCAGTTGCAGAAATTATACTATCGAAAGATTAACGAGCCTGGACCTACCGGATGATCTTTATGAGAAGTAGGGTTGGGAGTGGAGGGCACGTACTCCCTCACTTCTACTTCTCATTAAATAAAGATCAAACTTCAAACGGTAATTTCTCGTTTAATCGTTCTGTTTTATTTCGTAGTCACGTGATTGACTACGTAAAGCCTTCAAAGCTATGTGGTTTAATGCAGTAACCCAATCTGTGTGTGAAACACTTAAACAGATAAAACCATAAATGGTAGAAAGACATGGGTTATTATCAACATGATGCTAACTTGCATACATGGCCATTGCTCTTAATCGGACCATAGTCCCAATTGACTTTCAGTTAGACAATAACTCATGCAACACCGTACAGAATTCTTTCTGCAATCGTCCAGACATATTCAACCAAAATGTTATAACTTCTGAAAGTGCACAATGTAAACATCCTGCTGTTGCAAGAAGATGGACAAATGGGAATATCCTTTCTATTGGCTGCTAATGAGCCACTAACAATCTCTTGAAAACTATTAATTAACAATGAAGAACGTTTCCTTCATCGCATTGGTAGCCGCAAGCTCAGTGTACATGTATACATAATAACACCCCCAATCTCCGATCTGGGGGATATGCTGTCAACTCCAACTTGTACCCAACCGTGCCCGTTTTGCTTTATGAGATCATTCCCATAACAAGCTACCCTCATGTCAGTTATGACCCAGAGACCAAGTCAGAGATTGAGTAAAGGGTATGTTCTTTGTGCTGAATCAGCTGCTAAAACATAAGCAACTTAAAAGATTCTGCTCCCATGAGGAAAACAGTAGATGAATATCTGCATAATAATGTACTGATATACATTCCACACTACTATTGGTCTAGGTCTTTAGAGCAGTCATATAAAATACACCTTGCATGATGTTAGTCAACAACAGGAGAATAACCAATCATTAATTGTCCCACTTATGGTACTATAGAGAATGACAAAGCAGCTCAAACAGTGTCAATTGTACTATAACATAATTGCTTCTCTGAGCGCAAACTGAGAGAAACATAAAGCTCTGCTACTTATGTTTAAAAGCAGCTCACATGTCTTCTCCACAAAGTCCCATACAATCGTGCAGAGCGAGCTGCACGAGAAATAGGCTGAGCTAGCCATCACTCGTGACTTTGAGCAAATAGGAGCTTCGTCAGCCGCCTTACCATGGACACGCCAAATGAGTAGGCAAATTTGGCATTATTAAATTTCATGTTGCCTCATCCTTAATATCTTAAGAGGCATCTACTGATAAACCCCTAAGTCTTATCAGCTACAAAATTTGCGTGTTGTCTAAAACCTCCATGACACAATGCCCTTTTGATTCGATAAGGGCAGCATTAGCTTTAGAATCTTTGTAAATAGCCTAGGCCTGAAGACAACCCCTAGGTAGAGCCTAAACTTCGCACCACTGGCTTTGTCATCAAAACACCAGATATATCTGTGCCCCTCATGAAGAGATATAGCAAAGTATGCATCTTCAAGATCGATTGAGACCCTCATCCTCTGAATCAGCTAAATTGCTGAAAAACAATAATCCATCTTAAAGTGGGTAACGAGGCACATGATCAGACTAGCCAAATCCTAACTTGATTTGGCATGCTCCACTTTGCTACAACCTTGAGAAATATCAGAAATATACCCCTCTTGTTCTTGGGCAGAATAGACGTCTCTGCATCCACTTGGATAACCATCATTCCCTTTATTGACCACACGGAGGAAACTTTTGGCTTCTCTTGCCGTGGAAGCTGCATTTATCTATTTATTTAATTATTTATTTTGCTCATAACATATAATCAGATCTTGATGACTAGAGCTGAAATACAACATCCAGTTGATGTGGGAATGCATGTTCCCTGTGAACTCTTGACTGTCAGAGTCACCACAAAACCTCAGCCTTCTTCCTCAGAATGGAAAATAGCATAATGCAACCCTGAACCAGGAGTTGCTCCGCAGTCCTCTGACTGAAACCACCTCTCAGTCGCCAGTGTGCGCAACACTCTGTCTTTGATCAGCCACTCAATCCGGAATACTGGTATTGAGAGCCTACAGATTATTGTATATATATTATTTATTTACAACATGATCCTGCAGGTCAGATAAAGAATGCTATATTTCAGACCGGCTTTCTGCTGGTAGCTACCTATTCTAGAGAGGATGGCAATGAAGTTTCCAATGGCAACTCTACTAACTGAGTTGAAAGAATTGAACATATGTTGAGGGAAACTTCATACTACCTCACTCTACTGAGCAGCTTGATGACCTCAATCACAAATGTTGAGGCAGAGCTTCCCTGGTCAATATGATCCATATGACCAGCCAGTTCCAACCTTACAGAGGTTGCCATGCAAGGCACCCTACCAATGTCTCTGCATCAACCTGATCTCTCCAGAGACAGTGAAAAGTACTAGACAGCCCATGCTGTCAGTGAATCCAAACCTGGGCGACAGACTGCTCTATTTTGGAGTTTATGGCAGTTAATAAAGAGACCTTACCTGCCAGCGTTTCTGAGCCCAGGTTGACCTGCTTGTTGGAGCTTCAGCGAAATTCCATTGCAGACCCATCTGCCACATCGTCAGCCCCATGTTTGCCAATCAGCTCGTTTCCGGAGCTCAAGGGTGATTACTTCTTCAGCCTACAGCCTCTTTAGAGCCTTGCTGGAGCTTTACAGTGCAGGTCACGCTACCAGGTATTCCCAGCCTGGTTTGACACGCCGCTCCCTCAACTCCTTCTGCTCCATCGGAGCCTTAGCGGAGCTCACTGAACAGGCAACTCCTGCCACAATTCCGAACCTGCCTCGAAAGGCAACTCCTGCGGCCTTCTGCCTTTATTGGAGCCTTTGCTGGAGTTGACTGTGCAGATCGAGCTGCCAGATTTTTCCAGCCTGGATCCACAGGCTGCTCCTTTGGCCAGCTGCTCCTTTGGGGTCTCAGTGGCTCACTGGACAGGTCACGCCTGCCATTCTGCCAGCTTGGTTCAACAAGCTGTTCTTGCGAGGATTTTTTAATGTAAATGAACTTTGGGATGCCATTGTGATGTCATTGTGGGGTGGAACACTGCTCAAGGGGGGTTGGGAGGGGAGAGGAGTTATGGAGGTTGGGACTGAGTGTAGGAGAAAGGAGAAGGAAGGATAGGTGAGGGAGGGAGTGGGGGGGGAGGAGGAGGGGAAAGAAGAGGGAGGGCATAGAGGAAGGGAGTGCTGGGGGATGAAATGAGCTGCATCGGCACAGTTGGGAGCTATGGGTGAGTGCTGGAATATTACATTGGGGGAACGGGTTGTGTTGGGGGAATGGGAGAATGGTGGAATATCTCGTTGGGGGAATGGGGCCCATCGGGTAGGGCAAGTGGAAAATCGTTTTGTTTTAAAAGGGTTTTTTGGTAAAGTTTAAAATGTCAATAACTTGTAAAATATACCATCAATCTGAACAAAACGTGTTTAATTGATAGCTTGTTGAGCAAGGTGGGCCAAAAATTGTAGGGCCATCATGTACCGTTTTTGCACAAATATAGGTGCAAACCAGGCAAACAAATATACAAATATTGATACAAAATGAGTTTTAGTAATATACGTGGCCAAGTGGGACCCGTGCTATCCTTCCTTCTCCTTTCCCCTACCCACTGTCACTTCCTCCACCCCAAACCCCCGTTGACTTCATTGTGAGGTGGAATCTACCGTGTGTTTTTAATTTTATGTAAATGAGATCCTATTGTGATGTCATTGTGGGGTGGAACACTGCTGAGGGGCAGACAGTTTTTTTTAAAGTGTTTTTTAATAAGTTTTAAATGTGAATAACTTGTAAAATATTGCATCAAAGTGAACATCACAGGACAATGGTGAGTAAGGTGGTGAAAAAATGGTAGCACTATCGTGTACCGTTTTTGTGCAAATAGAGCTACAAACCGGCCAACAAGCAAACCGGCAAACAAGATGAGAGAGAGAGCAAGAGAGAGAGAGAGAGAGAGAGAGAGAGAGGGACAGAGAGACAGAGGGGTAGAGACAGAGGCAGAGACAGAGACAGAGACAGAGACAGAGACAGAGACAGAGACAGACAGACGCAGAGAGGGGCAGATGTGCGCAGATAGGCAGACGGGCGCAGAGAGCGGCAGAGAGAGACACAAAGACACAGAGACAGAGAGAGAGAGAGAGAGAGAGAGACAGACAGACAGACAGGCAGACAGACACACAGACAGGCATACATTGGGCACTGTTCCCCCAAAGCAATATACCTGCAAACTGCACAGTTGTGATGTTGTGGCAACTCTCCCCCAACTGCATAGGCGCGCCCATCAAATGGGAGCGTGTCTGACGTTTTTAAAGTTCAAAATTGCAATCTGTAAAAATATAGGATGAGTGTGAATGCATCTCACTCTCCCTCTTCAGCCCCTTTTCTCACCCCCTTCCCCCCCAATGAAAATCCAGATGTTATTTTTAAAAGTGAGTATATTCCCGCTATCTTTTATGTAAATTGAACCCACCCGCCATCCCACCCCTCCACAATGAATATCGCGATTACAAAATAAATGAAACCTTGATGAACCCACCCGCCATCCCACCCCACCCCCACAATGGAGATCACTTTTTTTTCTAACTGAGTTTTTTTAATGTAGATGAAATGTTGGATCCCATTGTGACATCATTGTGAGGTGGAACGCTGCTGTGGATTTTAAAACAGAGTTTTGTTTAATGTAAATGAAATTCGGGATCCCATTGTGATGTCGTTGTGGGGTGGAACACTGCTGACAGGCAGGGCGAGCGGAAAAGAGGTTTTTTTGAAGTGTTTTTTTTTTGTTTAAAATGTCAATAACTTGTAAAACATACCATCGATCTGAACGAAACTTGTTTAATTGACATCACAAGACAATGGTGAGTAAGGTGGGCCAAAAACTGAGGCGCTATCTTGCACCATTTTTGCGCAAATATAGGTACAAACAAAGCAGGCAAACAAATAAAGAAACAAAATGAGAGGTTTAGAGATAGACTAGACCAAGTGGGACCCGTTGGGTCCCAGCATCACATGGGAGGGCTGGTCACCAACGCAATATTCCACCTCTCCACCAATTCCAATACTGCTCACCAGTGGGGATGGCTGTCGCGCTAGTATGGGTGTTGCGGGCCGAAGGTACTGGTTCCCAGAGGGCTAGTATAGACATTGTGGGCTGTATGGATGCTTGGGCAGGCATCCAACTGTTGCAACGATTTTAAAAGCCAAGCCAAGGCAAACAATTGGGCTGCAGACACCCGACAACCAAAATTCACTTTGTGAACACAATTTCTTAAAAAAAGGCGAGGCAAACTATTGGGCTTTACACTTGCATCGAGGGGACTCACCTTGGAGTAGACGTGCCTTCAGTGTTATTCGCAGCTCAGAGAGCCGTGAGCCGTGACCCTCTCGTTTCCTGGTTCTGGCAGAGACTGAGTGAGGCACGACACTTCCTGGTTTTATAGTCCCTACCCTGCCGCCAGCGGGGACAGCAGAGAGAATGGGGAATTTTGTAAAAACCTTAATATCTCTCTAATTTTTCATCAACTGAAAAAATCCTCCACACTCATACAGCGGAGGGGGCCTCTGAGCGAGGTGGCCAAAAATGACGGCCGTAGTTGGCGGCATTCTCTCGGAAATCGCAGCACAGTCAGCCAAAAGCGGTCAAGATCAGAGATATAGATAGATAGATAGATAGACAGACAGACAGACAGACAGACAGACAGACAGACAGACAGACAGATAGATAGATAGATAGATAGATAGATAGATAGATAGATAGATAGATAGATAGATAGATAGATACGTTCTGATTAGGTTCTTATATGTTGCAATCTTGCATTACATTGCTCTTGGTCACTGTGTTCAGCAGGCAAGTCTCCCAAAGTTTAACAAACAACGTCTTTTACAAATGGACCCCAGAAAGGAAATGATTCGGCAGAGAAAGCAGTTAGAGCATAAATGGATGAATGGACAGAGGACACACGTCTGGCCATAAGTAAAACAACCAATGTGTCAGAGAATATAAAGATCATCCAGGAATCTACCCTAGGTAGCAATGTTACAAAATTATGAGATTTTAAAAATCAAGTCTGTAATTTATCCCATCAGATAAAGCATAAAAAGAAGATTAATTTGTCACCTAATTCCCTTTCATATCTTCAGTATTAAAAAAGTTATGGCCATTTTCATACTTGGAAATTAGCATCTTGTACTATATTGCTTTTCCATTGACTTAACACAAAAGCTGTGATCGAGGACAGTCAAATGGCCATAACTTTCTTAAAAATTAAGAGTACGGAAAGAAATTTGCAGTTATTATAGATTGAAGCATTCTGAAACAAATATGAAACAATCTTACTTAGATGACTTGAAATTAAAGCATGTAATTAGCTAGTTACCTAATTGTAGCTAATTACAAAATTCAATTACTAGATCTAAACATCTATCAATTTCTTAAGAATAGATTAACATTTTTTAATAGCCTAAGTGTCCAAATAACATTCACACAAGAATTCACAATATGACATAATTTTTAAATCTCTTTGTCATGGATTTATAGGCCAAATGGAAGGAATTTAATGTTTAATACCTGTAAATTAATGGCCATTTAAATCAACTTGCCTGTGGGTTTTTCTGGAATGCGACCATTTGGAACGTTGCGGTTTGCAGTGATTTAGACCAAATATCTGCATGCCGGTTGGTATGGGGACTAAATCACCGTTTCACAACTTAAAATATGAACTAAAGGTATCTTAAGGACTCCTTTTATACATAAAAATGAAACGCTTTCTTTTACCTGTCACCTACATGAAATCCGTCCCCGTTGTCGGCGTTGACGGTTTTAGAAGCTGATTTTTAAATGACTTTTTGACAGAACGCCCGTCGGAACGATTATTCAACAAAAGCTTGCACTCCAACCAAATATAATTCAGGACAAGGTAAGAAAAAAAATGCGTTTTAACCCCGTCCCCCCCTCAAACGCACCAAAATCGCGCACACGGCCAGTGGCAGAATTGCAGCGCTGCTGAAGGTAAGTATTGTAACATACCTACCCTAGGGGAAGTAAAAGCATTGTGGGATAAAAAGGGAGGAATTCAGAATTGCAACAGAATATGGCAGAAGGATAGGAAAAATCATAGCTCCAGCTTGTTCAAGGTTAACCATGGGCTAGCGCATATAGGAAGAGATAGGATGCAGAGTCAGATTAATCGCTGTTGGTGATGGAAGTGGATGGGCACAGATTTAGCTGTTTTTTGTCAACTGTGCATAACTTGTGCACAATGTGTGCCAGGGAATGAAAATGCGATCGAAAATCAACCCCGGCCAAGGAGACCATGTAAACATATACAGATGGACTTCACTGGCCTCAGTTGCAAAATAAAAGGTATTGTCTGGTTCTAATGATCACTTTACCCACAGAGTAGAGGTATTCCCATGTGGGGATTGTACCACTGGAAATGCGGCACGAATTCTGGCTGAAGAGGTACTACCTATATGGCTGGTGTGCTCTTCAGATAGACTCTGATCAGGGAACACATTTCACAGAGAAGGTAATGAAGGAGGCTTGTGCTTTGTTAGGAATTAAACAGCAATTTCACATTCCTCACCATCCACAGAGTTCTGGAATGATGGATTGAATGAGCAGAACACGAAATAACAGTTTTATTAAAGCCTTGACCAAGATTGGACATGGATGGGTTAAGGTACTCCCAGTCATTCCAATGAAGTTCAGAGCAACAGTGAACACAATTGAGAGGGATAGGGTTAATACACATGAGCTGATGACAAAGTGAGTTATGATTGAACCTACTGAAGATGTAAAAACAACAGAAGTAGAGGTTTGTAACGGAAAGGACACAAAACTGGGTGAGCAACTTATTGCTGTAAAGTTGAACATTGCTGCTGGAAGATCAGAAATATGTGAGAAGATTGATACGGTACAAGTTCGTATAGAGGAGGTGAATTCCTCCCTGAAGGGCAAAATCAAAAGGGTTGAAACGGATATCAGCAACAAGTTAGAACCCATTATTATCAAAATAACACAGTGATGCCATCAGAGAACTGGAATCTGCAGCTACAGAGATCGTTCAGATAGCACAAAGACTGAAGCGTGTTTCTGGGCAATTGGCCTAGATGACTGAAAAATGTCTAGATCTCGAAGGCCATTCCAAACATCAAAATGTAAGGATTGATGGGGTGAAGGAACGAAAAGAAGATGGCAAAGACACTCATGATTTTGCGGCCCAATTATTTCAAGAGGTACTTAATCTGGATGAGAGACAAAAACTGGACCGGATGCATAGAGCTCAACCAGGACCTGCCGCTCCACCAAGACAGCTTATCTTGAAGCTACACCACACCTCAGTTCTCGAAAACATCATGAAGAAAGTGGCAAACAAAAGAAATCTGATTTTTGAAGGGGCCAACATACGAATCTTCAGAGACTATCCAGCCAAAGTCGTTAAGAAAAGAGCACTCTTCACCAAGTCGAGAGTCATCTTCAGAGACATACAAGATCTCAGATACGGCCTAATGTACCCAGCCAAACTCAGGGTCACATATAAAGGGACTGAACGCTTCTTCACAGATCCTGATGAAGCATTTAAGTTTGTGCAAGATATTGCAAAGGATAAGTAGGATAAGTAACATTTTTGCATAGCTTTGTCACGAAGGTACATTGAGTTTACTTTACGAGGCCACTTAAGAGAACTATGTTTTATTTACCCTGAAGTTATACTGTATGTTTAAGTCATTCTTTCTGTATTCATTTAGAGAGCGGTTATAAAGGGTATTAGGGTTTACAAAGGGCTTATAATTATTTTATACTGTATGCATTTATACTGGGTTTAAAATGTTCTTATAAAATGGCCGATATCATAGAATAAAGGCTGTTAAGTCTGGGCGAAGCTTAGAGATAGAAATGGAATGCATGTGAAAACTTGGGGAGGTGCAGTGAGGCTGAGGAGGAGGGAGGGAGAGAGAGAGATTACTCTCTCCCTGTCCACCGCTGCTGTGTCAACAATCTGAAATTTTACTTCGGAGTCACGTGAGTGACTTTGTGAAGAACCCCGCTTCCACGCATGCGTGTCATATCGCTACACGCATTGCAACGAGTCACACAGCGGGGAACGACGTTCCCCAAGCGGGAGAATTTGAAAGTCGGGAACAGCAGGTAAGAGACTCTGCGTTCCTTTTTTCTACTTACCATTTAGGAGGCTGCGGAAAGCTGGCGGGGAGACCCGTGGAGTGCGAGCAGCCGGCAGCAGCAACAGCACGACTTTCCCTGGAGGGGAAAAACCTGTGCCCGACTTCGCTCCCGCACCGGCAAAATTCACTTCTCCGCCGGGCGGGAAGCAAAGCAAAGAGGTCCCGTATGCCAGTCTCAAGCGAGACTGGCTTGGGAGCAGTCGCTAGCGGCCAGCGCGGAGGCAGCAGGACAGAGAGCACGGACCAGCGCTGTAAGTACCCGGGGTACACAGCAGGGCTGGAAACGCTCAGCGAGTGCAGCGGCACTAATGGAGCTAAGGAACTGGGGACGTTCGGGCCGAAAACCTTCTTCAAAAGGTAAGCACCGGGGTTGGTCCAAGGGGTCCCTAGGAACAGCCGGATTTTTACCGGCTGCGGATCTGCCACGAAGGACCAGGCCCGTGAACACCGGGGTCGGTCCGAGCGGCTCGAAACCGACACGCAGGGAACGACGTTCACCAGCGGGAGAATGAAAAGTTGGGAACAGCAGGTAAGAGACTCTGCGTTTCCTTCCACTTACCCGTTAGGTGCAGACATGGACCGGGTCCATGTAAGCTGCAGAAAGCCGGCGGGAGAACCGCGGAGTGCAGGCAGCTGGCAGGAGAGCAGTAACGGCAGCCGGCAGCGGCAGCGGCAGCAGCAGCGGCAGCCGGCAGCGGCAGGAGCAGCGGCAGCGGCAGGAGCAGCAGCGGCAGCCGGCAGCGGCAGGAGCAGCATGGGCACATCGATTCCCGGAGAGGTAAAACACCTGTGCCCAACTTCGCTCCAGCACGATGGGGAAAATTCATTTCTCAGCAGCAGCACTAACGGCCAGCGCCGAGGCCAAGGACTTTGCAGTGCAGTTGACTGGCTGCAACCGACCGCGAGGGACCAGTAATGTGAGTACCGGGGTCGGTCCCAGCGGGTTTTTTAGTTACAGATATCGCTTCTTGGGCCTTTTGACTAAGATCAACTATAGTAGCTGTTATTATCAGTTTTAATATCTTATATGTCCCTTATCTAAGGACCATATAAGTAGGAGTGCCCAGAATTGAGGGCATTAGAGTGGAGTTGACCGGCTGCAACGACCGCAAGGGACCAGTACCGTCAGTACGGTGGTCGGTCCCAGGGGTCTGAGATAAAGGAGCAGCCAGGAGCGCTGAGAGCGTTGGAGCCGGGTTAAAGAAATGGAATAGATGAAATCAGCTGTGCCAGATGTCCTCCACACCGGCCATATCCACTCCACGGAAGGAAGGACAAAGCTGGAGAAGGAGGACCGTGGAACAGCGGGCAGCCAGCAGCAGCCAGCGGCACTTGGATCAACCGTAGTGGGATCAGCTGTGCCCGATGTCGGCCCCGCACGGGTCAGATCCATGCGGTCGAGCGGTAAGGCTAGACACAAATCAAACAAGGTAGTGGACTCAGAAGGGTCCGACTTTGCATAACCGCCGGCAGCCAGCGCCCGAGAGCGCTGGAGCGGGAAGAAGCGGTGTATGGAGCCTTGCTCCAACTTGATAAACCCACAGCAGTACCTCTTTGAGGGCTGCACAATGCTTCTACCCCATCAGAGGGGAGCACTGTGGGTCAGTTCTGGGCTGACCTGCAAGAGGGGTCCGCAGAACAAAAGACAAGTGGGCAGCAGTTAAGCCCCACATGGGTACCCCGTGCGGGACCCTAGAGATCTCTAACTCTAAAAAAGAGTAGGCAGGACCCTGTTGGGCCAGAGCCTGGTAATACAGCATCCCATGATCCTAACACAGCAGGGACTCTGCTGGACATGGTGGCTGATTATTTAACCAAGTCAAACATGGGTAGACTTGGATCCAGGATGGCAATAGTATTACTATATGTCTGGCCACAAACGCCAACAAGAAATATTTACAGAGACTGGCCAGACATCTGCCACCTGGCAACGGTGAGGCATTACAGGTGCCCAGTGTAAACCAATGCATTTGGCAGCATATGGGGACGAACATCAGGAACCAGGACCTCAAGATCCAGAGAACCTTAAAGGGATTGACGGAAGGCATCATAGCATACACCCGCACCCTGGACTAAACGTAGGTAACCAAAGACCATCAAGACGCACTAGCTCTGTTTAGTAATATGCAATATGACCTGAACTACTTCTGGAAGGCTGCCATTCAGCCAGCACTGGGACCCCAAAAATGCTACCATTTGCAAACAAAGAACCATGTGTGGACGAAGCCAAGACACTGGGGCTCATCAAGGCCAGCGCAAGGGCCTATTTTGGAGCACGATACCAGCCACAGGCAAGGCCATAAAAAATGTGGCTCATACCAGTGGCAGTGCCAGAAATCAATATAACCCGCAGGATCCTTTTTTAGGGTATGGCCAGGGCGGCCACCCGGGAAGATGCGGAAGCCTCAACCTCCCACACAACCCCGAACAAGAGATATCAAACCAGAACCTCCTTTTCAAAAAACCAAGGAAATAACACAACCACCGGTAACCATGGAGATAGGTGGGTGTGGTTTCTTCTGTTAAAAAGGGACCTACGATGGTGGGGGAGGGGAGGTTGCAACACTACAGTTATGTATGGTATATAATCACTACAGATTCATATAATCTCAGCAGTATTCAGGGTTATCTGATAGGATTTACTCATCCCAATAACCACAGTACAACATACACCAGAATGGCATTTTGTACTTACATAAACCAAACAATCTAAAAACCCACATGGTGCTACAAAAATTGTACACAAAAGGTGTGATTGAGCATACTTTTCATGGAACATTAGAATTTGTATCAAACATATTTATTAAAAATAAAATAGAGTGGGGTTGCAGGATTATCATTGATTTTCAACCCTAAACACATTCGTTCAAGATATTCATTTTAAGATGGATACTCTTATTACTGATAAAGACTTGGTGTCAGCTGGGTTTTTTCTATATGGCAGGCATTGACTCAAAAGAGGAACTTTGGCAATATAGAGCTTACAAAAGGGGCAATCATCAGCCCCAATATTATTTACTAAAATTCTAAAACCAGCTTGGCATTGTTATGTAAACAAAGCCATAGGGTGATGTATTTCCCCCGTTCGGCCCCATCAATGGGGTACTAGGGAAAATTCAACTACACTCGGCATCTGGAATTCTCAGAGTACCCGACTGACCTACTAAATCATGGTATTCGGTCATACAGGGGATGGTGTTAGAACCATGTTCCCTAATGAACATAGCCAAAAATTATTAATTTATCCAGTGACTGGAGGCAGTCATCCATGCCATAAGACTATGGATTTATTGATTTGTAGAGTCTAAAAGACCCACTACACGGCATTGGGCTGTCAGACAGGATGATGAATCTCATCTCATCTGCACTAAGACTGTCAACACGGAAGCAGTACCTTGGACACATCAAGAAATGGGGCATATACTGCTTGGACAACAACCTCGACCAAAAGGCCAAGAACATTCTGGCCGTATTGGAATTTTAACAAGCCTCCATTATGATAATCGCTGGAGCTACAGTGCCATCAAAAGTGCCACAAGTGCACTCTCCAATTACCTATCACAAGGAACGGAGCGGCACGCAGTGGGAACGCACCCCTGGTAAGAAAACCGGGTACTCCGAAATCTGGGACGTGGGTGTCATTTCTCAACATGCTGAGGAGCTTGTAGCTCATAACAGCATTGTCACTTCAGCAACGGACCAGGAAGATGGTTATGCTCATGGTGTTATTTACCGCACAACGAGTCCAGCCATTAAGCAAACTGAGCCTGATCATCTCACCCGAGAAACTGGTGTTTGTCATACAGGATTTAATAAAAGAAAACAGACCAGGTTCATCGGGTCAAGTATTTGAATTTATGGTATACCCATATGACAAACGACTGTGTATAGCAAGACACATCTAACAATACATAGAATATACTAAGAGCATTCGAGGTCAGAGAATGGCGTTGTTTATCTCTTACAAGAAACCGCATGAAAGGGTCACGACTCAAACTATATCAAGGTGGCTCAAATATGTCCTAAAGATGGCAGGAATAGACACTAATGTTTTTAACTCTCATTCCACCAGGGCTGCAGCAACATCCGCAGCAAAAATTGTACAGGTACCCACAGACCAAATCCTCAGAATCGCAGGATGGTCATCCAAAAAGGGTTTTCCACAGGTTTTATAATAAACCAGTTAATTTTTGGAGCCATCATTGTATTCAGAAAACATTTTACATTCAACAAAATAATTTGCCCGAAAGGTTACAGGGCTATGATTCTCAAATTAAAAAAAAAATTCTATATATTTTTTCGTTATACCACACAACTCTTTGTATAATTGTGTTTTAAAATTACTAATGATGCTCTCTCCCAATACCCAAGGCAGTTGTGAAGCATGGACTCGTTCCACGGCATGAGGTCACAGAGCTTTGAAATCTTCACGAAGTCACTCACGTGACTCCGAAGTAAAATAGTAAGATTAAACGAGAACTTACCAGTTTGAAGTTTGATCTGTATTTTATGAGGAGTTACGATGAGGGATTTCGTGCCCTCCGCTCCCACCCTCTTATGATCATATCAAAAACTGGTATCTCTTTGATAATCTTACTATGTTAGATCATGATAGGTTCCTGTGACCTCACACCGCTGCTTTGAAGAATGACACGCATGCGTGGAAGCGGGGTTCTTCACGAAATCCCTCATCATAACTCCTCATAAAATACAGATCAAACTTCAAACTGGTAAGTTCTCGTTTAATCTTACTATTTTTAACAGCTTAACTAACACACTAACATACTAATAGAAATAAGTCAAGCATTAAGTCGTGTATTTTAATTTAACATTTAACTATGAGAGCTACCAAATTTATGTTACGTTCATATAGTCTGCTCATATTTAGAAGGCGGTTACAAATCGCCTGATAAAAAGACATTTAGGCCTCCTGACAGTTTGCATGACAGAGCGAGAGGGAATACGGTAGAGAAAGTGGGGGGTAGAGCTAACGTAATAGAGAATTAGGGGCAGAGGATGGAAGAGTGAGCTAGGGAGAGTTATAGAGTGTCATCGAAAGAGAGAATTAGTGAGAATTAGTTAGGAAGTCACGGAAAGTTAGCGGAGTTTAGCAGTGATGGGAGAAGGCGAGAGGTCGAGGGACAGGGCAGAGGTTAATATGGAGAGAGGGGTCGAGTAAGTGTTGATAGGTACTGAGTAAGTTGTGGCAAGATGCGGGGAAGTCTACAGATTGTATTGGAATGTGTTGGGGAGCTGCCGGGGAGCTGAAGGGTGTTTGAGAGGGAGGAAAGAGAGTACTCGTTCTGTGGCAACTGCTGGTGGTAGTACCAAATTGCTTTAATTCTACCGATTTTGAATCGACTATCTTATATATATATTACTAAAACTCTGTTCTTGACCGGTTCTGGCGATCTGTGCTGTGATTTCCGAGAGAACGCCGCCACCTACGGCCGTCATTTTTGCCCACCTCGCTCAGAGCCCCCCTCCGCCGTATGTGTGGCGAGGATTTTTCCCATTGATGAAATATGACAGAGATATTAATGTTTTTACGAAATTCCCCATTTTCTCTGCTGCCCCTGCTGGAGGCAGGGGAAGGGACTATAAAACCAGGAAGTGGTGTGCCTCAATTAGTCTCTGCAAGCTGGAGCACTGTCAATTAGTCTCTGTCACTCTGAGCTCTGAATGACACTGAGAAAATGTCTACAGCACTGTGAGTACCCTTAATTTGGTTGGAAAGTGAAAATACAGTTAGTTTGAAGTAAAAAAGCACTGCCTGCAAATGGTTGTTTGGGTTGAATTAAAAAGTCTCTCTCCCTCTCCTCTCTCTCTCTCTCTCCCTCTCCCTCTCCCTCTATTCCCTCTCCCTCTCCCTCTCCCTCTCCCTCTCCCCTCCCTCTCCCTCTCCCTCTCCCTCTCCCTCTCCCTCTCCCTCTCCCCTCCCCCCCCCCTCTCCTCCACCCCCCTCTCTCACTCTCTCCCTCCCTCTCCGTCCATCCCACCCTCCTCTCCTACTCCCTCCCCCTCCCTCCCTCCCTCCCTCTCCCTCCCCCTCCCTCCCTCTCCCCCTCCCTCCCTCCCCCTCCCTCCCTCCCTCTCCCTCCCTCAAACAAGCAAAGGACTTGATGGCAGAGGCCCAGTAATATAATCTGAAATTTGGAAGAGCAAGCCCGCCCTTAGTTTTTGATTTGTAGAGCTGATTTTTGTTTATCCTATGAGTTTTATAATCTCACAAGAAAGGTATTATTATCGAATCTAATCTCTTAAAAAATGTTTTTGTAAGAGAAGTAGGAATGTTATATGAAATAGTAGTTTGAGGTTCCATTATGTACAGTAGTCATTCGCGTACAAAGATATTTTATCTGTAGTCTCTTTCGTGACATAACCATGAATACAGGGATCTAATCGAATAGTCTGAGCAAGAGGTTATATAGCAAAGGCAACTATTAATGCTGATGGGGGCAGATCCGTCTTGTTCCCTTGAACAAATTAAAGGGAGATGAGAGCATTTGGTTTGTGAGGATTTGTGCTGTCGGATTTTTATACAGAAGCTTAATTCATTCCAAAAAGTTGTATCCAAAGTTAAATTTCTTGAGGAGCTCGAATATGTATGGCCATTCAATCTGGTCAAATGCTTTTTCCGCGTCAAGCGTGAGTATAGCCTAGTCGTTGTTTCCTTCTCTTTTTGTCTACATGATCTTAAACAGATGTCTCAAGTTAAAAGTGGATTGTCTATTAGGTATGAACCCAGTTTGATCTTTGTGTATTCATTTAATTATTAATGGGCTTAATCTGTTGGCTAAGATTTTAGCAAATAACTTGCCATCTATATTTAACTGTGAGATTAGACGGTATGAACTTACTCCTTGGGCATCTTTTCCTTTCTTATGAATCACTGTAATTGTTGCTTCAGTTAGTGTTGGTGGTAGGATGCCGTCCAATTGTGCTTGTCTATCCATTCTATATATATATGGTCAGAGTATCATTACATTTCTTGTATAATTCACTTGGAAGTCCATCTGGGCCTGGTGCTTTACCAGTTTTAAGAGACACAGTGGCTTTTTGAATCTGTATAACAGGGAGATCAAAGTAAAGACCATTGCATTCTTCTTCACTCAATTTAGGGAGATTGCATTTATTAAGAAAGTCATTCATGACAGGGGAGTTTGCAGTGCATCTGGGCTTATATAGGCTGGAATAAAACTCTAAGAATCCATTTTATGTCTTTGGAATTTGTTAGCATTGTTCCATTGTTACTGTTAATTTTATGTATTGTTCAGTCAGTCTCAATTTTTCTTAGCTGTCGTACTAATAATTTGTGCGGTCTCTCCGAATTCGAAGTATTTTTGTTTGGTGTATAAAAATGCCTTGCTTATTTGTGCAGAGAGTAATTGATTATATTGATATCTCAAATGTGCTATTTTCCCATGTAAATCAGGGGAGGGAGAGAGTGTGTTATCTCTGTCCAGTTGTTGGATCTGTTTTCCTAATTCTTTTATTTTTATTTTATTTTATTTTTTTCTTGAAATTTCGAATGAGATTACACATCCCCTCAAATAGGCTTTAAAGGCCTCCCACAATGTGACAGGGGTGGTTTCTGGGATATAATTTGTTTCAGTTTTGGGTACAGTTTGGGTACAGTTTTGGTCTAATTTGAGGAAGGACATCCTTGTGATTGAGGCAGTGCAGCGTCGGTTCACAAGATTGATTGCTGGGATGGCGGGACTGTCATATGAGGAAAGATTGAAAAAACTAGGCTTGTATTCACTGGAGTTTAGAAGGATGAGGGGGAATCTTATAGAAACATATAAAATTATAAAAAGAGATGGGACGTCTAAATGGGAGAGAGAGAAGGGAGAAGGTGGGGGGGGGGGGGGGGAAGAGAAGGGGAGAGAGGGGGGAAGAGAGGAACTGAAGAGAGAGGAGGGGAAGAGAGAGGTGAAGAGAGAGAGAGAAGGGGGAGACGGGAGCTGTGAGGTTCATTTTCCTACACAAGCCATAGGTTACTGGGCAACCTGAACCCAAGCACCAAGTTGAAAGTGGCCGAAGGTGTGCAGCCCACACTCTCCCACGGCCACACCTGGTTTGCATTTAGACGTCCCATCCTTTTGGTTAGTAGGCATTTCATCTTCGGACACTTTCAGCTTATTGGTGTTTCGGCCTCATGTCCATTCTGTTCTTTGGCTTTGACTTATTTGCTTCAGATTCACGTCTGTCGGCGCCACGTCCGGGTGCCCTCTACACACCTCGAATATCTGGCGGTGAAGTGCCGCCCCTTCTACCTTCCAAGGGAATTCACCTCCATCCTGACCGCGGTCTACATCCCACCCCAGGCAGACGTCTGTCTGGCACTGGAGGAGCTGCACATCGTGGTCAACAAACACCAGACGTCTTACCCTGAGGCGTTTACCACCATAGCCGGGGACTTCAATAAGGCAAACCTCAAGAAATCGCTCCCTAACTTCCACCAACATGTCTCCTGCTGCACCAGAGGACCAAACACCTTCAGGCAGCAATTGAAGAGCGCCCCCTAGACGTGAGGACTGTACAGAGCTGGTCGGGGAAGGCAGAGGAACAACTCCAGGATTGTTTGGAGTCTGTACACTGGGCAATGTTCAGGGACTCGGCAACGTACCAGAACGAATACGCCACAGTCGTTACAGACTTTGTAAAGAAATGTGTGGAGGACTGCATCCCTACAAAAACCTTCCGAGTGTTTCCCAATCAGAAGCCTTGGATGAACTCTGAGATCCGCACTCTTCTGAGGTCCAGACACAGGGCATTCATGTCTGATGATACGGAGGTCTACAAGAAGTCCAGATACGACCTTGGTAAGGCCATCAAAAAGGCCAAAAGGACTTCTGCTCCAAACTGGAGGATGAGACGGATGTTCAGCAGCTGTGGCGGGGCGTGAATGCAATCACCTACTACAAGGTGAAATCAGGAGGCAGCTTGAATGTCAGCGAAACATCACTCCCTGACGAGCTCAATGCGTTTTACGCACGGTTTGATACGGAGAACACAGATGTGCCTTCTCGAGCCCCCATTCACTGTGATGGTATTTCAGTTTCAGTCATAGAGGCTGACGTCAGAAAATGCTTCAGAGGGGTTAACCCTCGAAAAGCGCCTGGACCTGATGGTATACCAGGTCATGTTCTAAAAACCTATGCGGCCCAACTAGCTGTAGTTTTTGTGGACTTCCTCGACTTCCTCATACAAAGACCACAGATTGTTCGTATTGGTGGAAATGTGTCAGCCTCGATAACAATCAGCACGGGAGCACCTCAAGGCTGCGTGCTCAGCCCCCTGCTGTACTCACTCTATATTCATGACTGCGTAGCCGGTCATAGTGCGAACTCCATTATCAAGTTCGCTGACGACACCACTGTTGTGGGACGTATCACTGATGGGGACCAGTCAGAGTATAGAAGTGAGATCGACCGACTGACAAAATGGTGTCAGCACAATAACCTGGCCGTGAACACCAGCAAAAACAAGGAACTGATTGTGGACTTTGGAAGGGGTAGGATGGGGACCCACAGTCCCATTTATATCAACGGGTCGATGGTGGAGAGGGTCAAGAGCTTCAAATTACTGGGTGTGCATATTTCTGAAGATCTCTCCTGGTCCGAGAACACTGATGCAATTATCAAGAAAGCACATCAGTGAATCTACTTCCTGAGAAGATTACGGAGAGTCGGTATGTCAAGGAGGACTCTCTCTAACTTCTACAGGTGTACAGTAGAGAGCATGCTGAACGGTTGCATCGTGGCTTGGTTCAGCAACTTGAGCCCCCAGGAGCGGAAAAGACTACAAAAAGTAGTAAACACTGCCCAGTCCATCATCGGCTCTGACCTCCTTACCATCGAGGGGATCTATCGCAGTCGCTGCCTCAAAAGACTGGCAGCATCATCAAGGACCCACACCATCCTGGTCACACATTTATCTCCCCGCTACCTTCAGGTAGAAGGTACAGGAGTCTGAAGACTGCAACGTCCAGGTTCAGAAATAGCTACTTCCCCACAGCCATCAGGCTATTAAACTCAACTAAAACAAATCTCTGAACATTAATACACCATTATCTGTTTATTTGCACTTTATCTACTTATTAATTAATATGTGTATATATTTATATAATGGTATATGAACACACTGATATGTTCTGTATTCATGCCTTCTATATTCTGTTGTGCTGAAGCAAAGCAAGAATTTAATTGTCCGATCTGGGACACATGACAATAAACTCTCTTGACTTGACTGGACAAGCTGGATACAGGAAAAATGTTCCCAATGTTGGTCGAGTCCAGAACTAGAGGCCACAGTCTTAGAATAAAGGGGAGGCCATTTAAGGCTGAGGTGAGAAAAAACATTTTCTCCCAGAGAGTTGTGAATTTGTGGAATTCCCTGCCACAGAGGGCAGTGGAGGCCAAATCATTGGATATATTTAAGAGAGAGTTAGATAGAGCTCTCGGGGCTAGTGGAGTCAAGGGATATGGGGAGAAGGCAGGCAAAGGTTATTGATTGGGGACGATCAGCCAGGATCACAATCACGACTCCTGCAACTATTTTCTATGTTTCTATGTCTCTATGTTAAATATTCACAAAACTCTTTTTCAGTTAGTAGCTGCGGGTTCAATCTCTAGGTTCTATATGATGAGGTCGTGTTTTTCAAGTACAGCGAAAAAGTGAGAGGACTGTGATCTGAGATCTGAAGATTTTATCTTCTCCTCAAAATCCATAAACCTGACTGTCCTGGCAGACCGATTGTTTCTGCCTGTTGGTGTCCTACGTAACTATTTCCACATACCTCAACTCCCATCCCCCCTGGTTAAATCCCTCCCTACCTATGCTCAAGACACCTCACATGCTCTTCATCTACTCCAGGACTTCCGTTTTCTAGGCCCCCATTCCCTCATCTTCACCATGGATGCCCAGTCACTCTACACCTCCATCCCCACCAGGAGGGTCTCAAAGCGCTACGTTTCTTCCTTGACCGGAGAACCAACCAATCCCCGTCTACTAATACTCTCCTCCGCCTAGCGGAACTGGTCCTTACCCTCAATAACTTTTTGGTTGACTCCTCCCATTTCCTCCAAATACAAAGCATAGCTATGGGCATGTGCATGGGGCCTAGCTATGCCTGCCTCTTTCATGCAGGGTTCAAGTGTAGTTTCATACCATTTCAAGCAGGGTGCAAGGCCACCAATTTCAAATGCAGTTTTATACCATTTCAAGCACGGTGCGAAGCCACCAAATTCAAATGCTGTTTCATACCATTTCATTCAGGGTTCAAGTGCAGTTTCATACTAATTCAAGCAGGGTGCAAGGCCAACAAATTCAAAGTGCGGTTTCATACCATTTCAAACGGGGCGCAAGACCACCAAATTCAAGTGCAGTTTCATACCATTTCAAGCAGGGTGCAAGGCCACCAAATTCAAGTCCAGTTCCATACCATTTCAAGCCGTGTGCAAGGCCACCAAATTCAAATGCAGTTTCATACCATTTCAACCTATTTGAAGAGTTTTAACAAATAGAATCAATTCTCCAAAAGGTAACAATCTTGGGAATACTGCCTGAGAGTAGGAACTGAGCGAGGTGGAGGATAAATGCGTGGCTGAAGGACTGGTGCAGAGGGTAGGGATTCAAGTTTCTGGATCATTGGGACTGCTTTTGTGGAAGGTGCGACCTATACAAAAAGGACGGGTTGCACTTGAACCCGAGGGGGACTAATATCCTGGTGGGGAGAATTGCAAAGGCTACTGAGGAGACTTTAAACTAGAACCGAAGGGTTTCTACCGCTATATTAATAGCAAAAGGATAACGAGGGATAAAATTGGTCCATTAGAGAGTCAGAGTGGACAAATATCTGCAGAGCCAAAAGAGATGGGAGAGATATTGAACAGTTTCTTTTCTTCGGTAATCACCAAGGAGAAGGATATTGAATTATGTGAGGTAAGGGAGACAAGTAGAGTAGCTATGGAAACTATGAGGGTCAAAGAAGAGGAAGTACTGACACTTTTGAGAAATATAAAAGTGGATAAGTCTCCAGGTCCGGACAGGATATTCCCTAGGACATTGAGGGAAGTTAGTGTAGAAATAGCAGGGGCTATGGCAGAAATATTTCAAATGTCATTAGAAACGGGAATAGTGCCGGAGGATTGGCGTACTGCGCATGTTGTTCCATTGTTTAAAAAGGGGTCTAAGAGTAAACCTAGCAATTATAGATCTGTTAGTTTGACGTCAGTGGTGGGCAAATTAATGGAAAGAATACTTAGAGATAATATATATAAGCATCTGGATAAACAGGGTCTGATTAGGAACAGTCAACATGGATTTGTGCCTGGAAGGTCATGTTTAACTAATCTTCTTGAATTTTTTGAAGATGTTACTCGGGAAATTGATGAGGGTAAAGCAGTGGATGTTGTGTATATGAACTTCAGTAAGGGCTTTGACAAGGTTCCTCATGGAAGGTTGGTTAAGAAGGTTCAATGGTTGGGTATTAATGATGGAGTAGCAAGATGGATTCAACAGTGGCTGAATGGGAGATGCCAGAGAGTAATGGTGGATGGTTGTTTGTCAGGTTGGAGGCCAGTGACGAGTGGGGTGCCACAGGGATCTGTGTTGGGTCCACTGTTGTTTGTCATGTACATCAATGATCTGGATGATGGTGTGGTAAATTGGATTAGTAAGTATGCAGATGATACTAAGATAGGTGGGGTTGCGGGTAAAGAAGTAGAGTTTCAAAGTTTACAGAGAGATTTATGCCAGTTGGAAGAGTGGGCTGAAAGATGGCAGATGGAGTTTAATGCTGATAAGTGTGAGGTGCTACATCTTGGCAGGACAAATCAAAATAGGACATACATGGTAAATGGTAGGGAATTGAAGAATGTAGGTGAACAGAGGGATCTAGGAATAACTGTGCACATTTCCCTGAAAGTGGAATCTCATGTAGATAGGGTGGTAAAGAAAGCTTTTGGTGTGCTGGCCTTTATAAATCAGAGCATTGAGTATAGAAGTTGGGATGTAATGTTAAAATTGTACAAGGCATTGGTGAGGCCAATTCTGGAGTATGGTGTACAGTTTTGGTCACCTAATTATAGGAAGGATGTCAACAAAATAGAGAGAGTACAGAGGAGATTTACTAGAATGTTGCCTGGGTTTCAGCAACTAAGTTACAGAGAAAGGTTTAACAAGTTAGGG
Source organism: Leucoraja erinaceus (assembly GCF_028641065.1). Classification (NCBI taxonomy): domain Eukaryota; kingdom Metazoa; phylum Chordata; class Chondrichthyes; order Rajiformes; family Rajidae; genus Leucoraja; species Leucoraja erinaceus. The sequence continues at coordinate 60,807 of NW_026576484.1, read as the reverse complement.
CTTTAATCTTTGGAGCGCAGAAGGTTAAGGGGGGACTTGATAGAGGTCTTTAAAATGATGAGAGGGATAGACAGAGTTGACGTGGAAAAGCTTTTCCCACTGAGAGTAGGGAAGATTTAAACAAGGGGACATGACCTGAGAATTAAGGGACGGAAGTTTAGGGGTAACATGAGGGGGACTTCTTTACTCAGAGAGTGGTAGCTATGTGGAATGAGCTTCCAGTGGAAGTGGTGGAGACAGGTTTGATTTTATCATTTAAAAATAAATTGGATAGGTATATGGACGGGAAAGGAATGAAGGGTTATGGTCTGAGTGCAGATAGATGGGACTAGGGGAGAATAAGTGTTCAGCACGGACTAGAAGGGCCGAGATGGCCTGTTTCCGTGCTGTAATTGTTATATAGTTATATCTGAGTAAAGTCAGATATAGGGTATGGGTACGGCACAAAATAACACACAATTCGCTCCAACAACCTCATTTTATTATTTTACAATTCCATTTGTCTTTCACAGTTTGCTATCAAGAAGCATTGGGGGAGCCTTTTTACCTGACACAACAAAAGTTAACAAGTTGGGGTGAAAACCTCACGAGTTGAGTTTTCCAAATATTACAAAATGTTCCTCTGTTTTTGGTTCAGTAGAATTTCTCAACTATGATGAAGTAACACTAGAGTAGAACAAATGCAGTGTAATGGACGACAGAGGAGATGATGATCATAATGTTCCTCACTTCTAGAATACAATTGAGAAAATGTCACTCTGTAAGTTTATTTTTGTCATTCTATATAGTTTCAATTTATAGTTAGTTCAGTTGCAACTTATCCTTTGTGCAGAAACAAGGAACTGCAGATACAGGTTTACAGAAAAGTACAAAAGTGCTGGAGTAACTCAGTGGGCCAGGCAGCATCTCTGGAGAACATGGGCAGGTGACCTTTTGAGTCAGAACCCTCCTTTTAGTTGGTGAGGTGGAGATGATGAGTAGATCACAAGACTGGAGGTCAGCAACATTTCATGTATCAGAACATTTTTAACCAGAATTGTCAGGTTATATTCGAGATACTTCCCTCGCTGCATTGAGTATGGACATTTTTATATCACCGATTAGTAAGATTTATTTATCTTTTTCAATTCAGGACGGCACAGTGGTGTAGCTGGTAGAGCTGTTGCCTCACAGCTCAAGAGACCCGAGTATGATCTTATCCTTGGTGCAGTTATTGTTGAGTTTGCACGTTCTCCCTGTGAATGGATGGGTTTCCTCCTACATCCCGAATACGGGTTTGTAGGTAAATTGGCCTCTGTAAAAATTACCCCTAATGTGTAAGAAGTGGATGAGTATGTGGGATTGTTAATATTGACCAAAAATACAGCTCTTATAAAATGAAGGATCATGTAATTTGCAGGGCCAGCTTGGCCTCTTTCTGTGGAAGTTGCAAGATGGAGTTATGGCTCCAAGGAGTCTGGACCCCAGATGGAAGTTGATGATCAGGAGAGGTCCAGATCTCTTTACTTTGTTAAAATGTATGGGGGTTGGCAGAAAGAGATAAGAAGGTCTACAAATGCAAAGTGGGGATTGGTTATAGAAGGGTGTGTGTAAAGGTATTGTTAATAATGTAGCAAGGTGGTTGTACTGCTGCTTGATGATTGGCTGAAGTGTGAAGCCTTGTTTGAATTGTTTATACCCCCCAGGAGAATGTTGCATTACTTGGTCAACTGACTTCTTTCCAGAAGCTTCTGTAGAAACATTGTAATAGGATGCTTTGTGATTGGATTGGGGAACTGTCAACAACTGTATAATGTGATCAATATGTGTGATTGGTTTGTAGGGGTTGCCTCCTCCAAGTAATGTTAAGCCCTTAGTTTTGAAGGGTATAAGAGTGTGGGTAATTCTTTGGGATGGTACACAAAAATGCTGGAGAAACACAACGGGTGCAGCAGCATCTATAGAGCGAAGGAAATAGGTAACGTTTCGGGCCGAAACCCTTCTATTGGGTGTGTCGGTTGATTGTGACTTAGAAGAGAAGCACGAGATATTGTTGTCTTGCGCAAGTGGATCGGCAACCACCTTGCAGTTTGTTCTTCAATAAAGTAAGGTTTTGGAACCAGAGTTTGACAGTGTTTGACTAAACCAGACAAAGGGAGGTAAGTCTTGAACCGGAATTTACATTGGGGGCGTTCATCCGGGATCTCAACGGAGCCCCAGACATAAGTTTGTGGTCAGCGAGTTGAGTCGTTCCAGATTTCAAGAGGTGAAATGAGTGCCACAGTGTGGTTTTTAATAGACAATAGGTGTATGAGTAGGCCATTCGGCCCTTCGAACCAGCACCATCAATGTGATCATGGCTGATCATCCCCAATCTGTACCCCGTTACTGCCTTATCCCCACATCCCCTGACTCCGCTATCTTTAAAAGCCCTATCTAGCTCTCTCTTGAAAATATCCAGAGAACAGGCCTCCGCCGAGAAGAGGCAGAGAATTCCACAGACTCACAACTCACTGTGAGAAAAAGTGTTTCCTCGTCTCCATTTCGCATCGGTTTCCCCCGCTTCGCTGATCAGGACAAATTAATCTTTTGCGTGCTTGTGTTGGGGATGCCAACAAGATAAAAGAATAGTAGTCTAGCAAACTCTGGTGTACGGAGGGTTCAGGTCAATAGGGTTATTAGTTATGAGGGTCAGTATTAATTACTGGGGGTCAAGATAGTTGGATTAGCTGTCTGAGGATTAGTCAACAGCTGTCTGAAGGTCGGGACAATTGAGAGGGTCAGTATAGGGGTAAACGATTGGCAGCGTCTTAAAGTACAATACTGAAAGGTTATTCAATATTAAGTGGTGGAAGTATTGAAAGTGCAGCGCTGGGGTAAGATTGGCTACCTATCTATCTATTTATCTATCTATCTTTAAAACTCTGTGGCTGCCACCGTCCGTCCCCCTTCCGTCCGTCCGGCAGCCTGCCGGCCGCCTTTCTGCCTTTGATTCGTTGCTACGTCGACACCAGACGCAGAATCGCCGAGACTTTTTCCATTTCGGTAGAGATTTCACATTTCTTTCTAAGTATCCACTCCTGATTACTTTTCGGCGTGTTTAACTGGCTTCTCACCCATAGAAGCAGCCCCAGCCCCTGGTGAACGTTCCATCGTGTGATGTCACAATCAAAGATCCTAGAGGAGCAAGATAGACCACTCCTCTGAAATCCAATGGACTGACGTGTAGTACGTGACGGAACGTCACGGCCGCCATTTCCTAATGCGACACGCGACTTCCGGTATGCCACCCGCTGAGATCCAAAGCAAAGATTATAGAGCTCCGCTATAATCTTTGATCCAAAGTAAAGATCCTCGAGTATCTTGTAGCGGGAACAGCCCCCTCCTTTGCGTAGTTTCCCTTGCATTGTATTGTGCAGTTTCCCTTGTATTGCTTTAACACACACTGCACAAAATTAAATTTAACGTATACATATTTTATATATTTATATGAATGTGTGTCTGTGTGTGAGAGGCAAGTTAGAGATAATTAAGTTTATTCTCATGGATCAGAAGCAACTTTGATTTAAATAATCACTATTAAATAATTTGTCTTGTAAGATGATGTGCATGAACCATAAAGGCAATTATATATATAATTATATAGTAATAATATATATATGCATATATGTATATTTATACACACATATATATATGCATACATATATACACACATACATATATACACATACATACATACGTATACACATACATATGCACACATACAAATACACGCATACATATGGATACATTTATATGCATACATACACACATATAAACATATATATACATACATATATACACACATATACATATACATGCATATATACACATACATGCATATATACACATACATATATATTTATACATATGATCGTTTTCCAACGATCAATAGATTTATGATCATTCCTGTGGATTGGAGGATAGCTAATGCTATCCCACTTTTCAAGAAAGGAGCGAGAGAGAAAACGGGGAATTACAGACCAGTTATCCTGACTTTGGTGGTGTGAAAGATGCTGGAGTCAATTATTAAAGATGTAATAATGGGGCATTTGGATAGCAGTAAAATAATTAGTCCAAGTCAACATGGATTTATGATTTTACAATGCATTTAAGCCTCTTCCATTTTTATGAGATACATTCCTGGAATATGTAGGAAGTTTATTGTAACCTAGTGCTACATGCCTGAACAATGGATGATATATCACTTAAATGCAATTGTTTTCAGTTGTGTGGAGAGACCTGTATATTGAAGATGCTTTTTGCCTCTAATATGTCAATTTACCTTAAATGTAGAAGAGCTTATTAAAATCTTCTTACAAAGACCATTAAGTATTTTCTTTCTATCCTCTTTTGGACCCAAATAATTGAAAGCAGAGCAGTGAGATGAAATTTAGATAAGGACGCCATGACAGTGTGGGGGAAGCCCAATAAAATGCCTCAAAAAATGGCGTCGACGATCACACACCTGATACTACGCGTTTTTCGAGGAGTGGTCTATCTTGCTCCTCTATAATCTTTGGTCACAATGCCTAAGGTTTACATATGTCCAATCGGAATGGATCTATTTACATATGCATTTGCACCATCCCCAGCCCCTCCCCCCCACCCCCGCAGCCTGTGTCATCACGTGTGTGAGAATAGAGAAAGAGGATTTGGGGTGAAAGGGAATGGGGAACAGATGGACTGTCCCTCCCCCCCCCCCCCTTCCACTATCCCTCCCCCCTAATTCCCCTCTCTCTCCCCTCTCTCCCCCCCACCTCCCCTCTCCCCCTCCCCCTCCACACCCTCCCCCTCCCTTCCCCCCAGCCCTCCCGCCCTCTCCCTCCGCCCCCCCTCCCCACACCTCTCTCCCCTCCCTCCCCACTCTTCCACTTCTCTCCCTCCTCCTCCCCCACTCTCCCCCACACACTTTCCCCTCCCTCCCTCCACAATCTTCCCCCTTCCTCCCCCACCCCATCTCCCTCCTCCCCTCCCTCCCCCCATGCCCACACCTCTCTCCCCCTCCCCCCTATCACTCTCTCTTTTTGCCTGCCCCTCCCCCTCTCCATCTCACTCTCCTCCTCAGCCCTCTCCTCCCCTTCCTCCTCCTACACCCATCCCCCCTCTCCCCCCCCCCCCCACTCTTTCCCCTCTCTCCCCCCACCCCCCCTCCTTCCACAATCTTCCCCCTCCCCTCCCCCACCGTATCTCCCTCCTGCCCCCCTCCCCTCCCTCTTCCCCTCCCCCACCCCTCTCTCCATCTCCTTTGCCAAATACATTCTTGCCATAGAGGGAGTACAGAGAAGGTTCACCAGACTGATTCCTGGGGTGTCAGGACTTTCATATGAAGAAAGACTGGATAGACTCGGCTTGTACTCGCTAGATGTTAGAAGATTGATGGGGGGTCTTATAGAAACGTACAACATTTTTAAGGTGTTGGACAGGCTAGATGCAGGAAGATTGTTCCCGATGTTGGGGAAGTCCAGAACAAGGGGTCACAGCTTAAGGATAAGGGGGAAATCCTTTAGGACCGAGATGAGAAAAACATTTTTCACACAGAGAGTGGCGAATCTCTGGAATTCTCTGCCACAGAAGGTAGTTGAGGCCAGTTCATTGGCTATATTTAAGACGGAGTTAGATGTGGCCCTTGTGGCTAAAGGGATCGGGGGTATGGAGAGAAGGCTGGTACAGGATACTGAGTTGGTTGATCAGCCATGATCATATTGACTGGAGATGCAGGCTCGAAGGGCCGAATGGCCTACTCCTGCACCTAATTTCTATGTTTCTAAATTTCCCTCTCCTCACCCCTCGCCCTCCCCTCACCCCTATCCCTCTCTAACCCACACCCCCCTTCCCCTCTCCCCCCTGCCCCCTCCCCCTACCCCCCTCTGTCCCTCTTTCCACCACTCCCCCTACCGCTCCCTCCCCCCACTCTTCCACTTCTCTCCCTCACCCCACCCCTTTCCATCCCCCACCCCTCTCACCCCCTCCCTTCCCCTCTATCCCCTACCCCACTATCCCTCCCCACTCTTTCTCCCCTCTCCCCCCCCCCCTCTTCACCCTCCCTCCACACTCTTCCCCCTCCCTCCCCCAACCCCTCCCTCCTCCTCTCTGCCCCCCCATTCCTCCTCCCCACACCTCCCTCCCCCTCCCCATCCCTCTCCCCCTCCTCCCCCACCCCTCTCTGCTCTCTCTCTCCTCACACCTCTCCTCCTCCCACCCCCATCCCCTTTTCCCCCTCCACACTCTTCCCCTCCCTCCACACTCTTCCTCCTCTCTCGCCTACCCCCACACATCTCTCCCCCCCCTCTCTCTCCTCCCCCTCACCCTTCTCCCCTCATCCTCCCAAGCCATCCCTCTCTCCCCCCACCCCTTCCTTCTCTATCCCACCCCCTCACCTCTCTCTTCCCCCGCCCCCTTCCCCTTACTAGGTATGTTACAAAAACCTACCTGAATCATCATTGGGAATCTGCCCTCAGCCATGTCGGCGATTTTGGCGCTGTTTGGAGGGGGCGGGTTTAAAACGCGATTTTTACTAGGCTGTACTAATCGCACATGTTCAGCCTAGTAAATCATTAACGAAAAATCGCTGCAAGACCCGGTCGCAAAAGGTATTATTAGTTTTATAGGCCTCGATAATATAGTTCTAATAGTTTTAAAATTACTGTCTCATTTCGCAACCTCTCGCAGCCCCAGGGTTTTATAAAGCAAACAATTAAAGGTATGTACCTTATTTTTACATTAAATGGGGCATATATATAACCCTATATATCAAGTTATCTATAACGAATAGTTCATTTTGGGCTTTTTATATCCCGCAGTATTTTTCTCGGCATTTGAGGGCACTAATCCAGCGCTATGTCAACGTTCTAAACCAGCGCGTTCCACATGAACCCACTAGAAAGCCGATTTAAATGGGCATTTATTTACAGCAATTGAACACTAAATTCCTTCCATTTGGCCTATAAATTAATGTAAATTAGATATAAAAATCATGTTATATTGTGAATTATTTGTGAATAATCTTTGGACACTTAGGCTATTTAAAAATGTTAATCTTTCCTTAAGAAATGGGCTTTGACTATCCAAGATCACAGCTTTTTTGTAATGTCCATTGAAAATCAATAGGGAACAAGATGCTAATTTCCGAGTATGAAAATGGTCATAACTTTTTTAATACTTGAGATATGAAAGTGAATTTGGTGTCAAATTAAACTTATTGTTATGCTTTATCTGATGGGATAAATTGCAGACTTGATTTTTTTAATCTCAAAATGTTGTAACATTGCTACCCTTACCCTTCTGTACCTCTTCCACCACTCCCCCTTACCCCACCCCCCGCTCCATCTCACTGCCCCACCCCTCACTCTCTCCCTCCCCTATCTCCCCCCCTTCCCCTACCCCTTCCCCTACCCCTCTGTCCTTTTTTTCCATCACTCCCTACCCCTCTCCCCCTCCCTCCCAACTCTTCCACTACTCTCCCCCCCCCCCCTTCCCCCTCCACCCTCCTTCCCCACTCTTTCCCCTCTCTCTCCACCCACCCCTCTCCGCTTCCCTCCCTCCTCCCCTCCCTTCCCATCCCCCTCTCCCCCACATCTCTCTCTCCCCATCCCCCTCTCTCAACCCCTACCCCGCTCTCCTTTCCCTCCCAAATCTGTTCCGTTACTTCCTCCTCCTCTCCCCTCCCTCCCCTCTTCTCACCCCCCCTCCCCCCACCTGTGTGTTTGGGGGGTGGTTAATGTGAGTGTGATGTAGAGGTGTAGTCTACGTGATACGCAGGTATACGCCGTATACCCACTAAGAAAGCTCCAGCATTTCCGTATGCCCACTTAGAAATGCGCAATGACACGTATCAACTTCGATAGTGACAGAAGTTCTGTTTATTTTATGAATGAAAGTATGACAGTTCTGTCACAGAACTGTCATACTTTCATTCATAAATTCAACCTGTGCGCTGTGTCTCTGTCAGAGTCGCACTTTTCCTTGTCGGAAGTCGGAAAGTCCCGAGTTCTGAGTACAATGGAACGCAGCATTATAATAGCCATACAGAGGCTTCCGTCCATGGCCCATGCCCGTGACCGTGGTGACCGCCCGTGACCTAGACCTGACGTCACGTCACCTGTCACGACAGCGATATCAACTCAGTCGGCGCTGAGGTGATGTCCAGCGGCTCAACAGTAAATATGAAGCGGAAGCAACAAACTACCCTTAGCCATTTATTTAAAAAAAAACAAGCCTGCTGCTGCCCCTCGGACGACACTCCAGCAGTCATTAGGATGTTAGATGAAGAAGAGGGAACTACAGCGGAGCCTGATGCCAGCAGTGTATCGGGTAAGTGAAAGTCGTATACAAGTGAACTTTAGCAGATATTAGACTACTAGCTACTAGCTTATAAGAGATTTCCCAAACTGAATGAATACCACACATATATTCACTAAACGGCCTTGCTAGCTCAATCTTGTTGTAGTAAAGTAGTAAATAACGTAGTTATTACACATTTTACTGTGAGACTGTGAGTGTGTGTGTGCTGAATATCTCCTTGTTCCTTCTAGATGATAACTCCTGGCCAGCCCTATGGACTGAGAGTCAGGCTAGGGAGTTTAAAAGCAGGCATTCTCGGTTAGAATGGAAGGACAGAAAGTTAGGTAAATATCAGCCAACTTGTAAAGCTGGTATAAACACATGGTCAACTTTATGCAAATGAGAGTATAGCTGGTTTATTTTCATCTTAAAGATACATTAATTTCACTTTTATACAATTAAATTATAATGATATTGTCACAGTGAAGCTTATTTACAGTTCATTCAATTATTTTGAATAGATTCTTATCCAGTTCAGAAGGTGTTATTGCTAATAAAGATTCAAAAACGACTACTTGTATGATGTTAATTAGTCATGTTTTTGTTTACTTCCAGGTTGTGCTATTTGCAGCTCAACAAAATCTACTGGCATCTTAACAGAGAAAATAATTTCCATATCTGAGGAATGGGTGATGTTTAAGATCCAGTCATCAGGCTCAAGCAGACCAACAGCCCTGGCCTCCTTGAGAAACAAGATCAGACGGCATGAGATGTCCAGGGCACACGAAATAGCTCAGGAGCTCACTGAAAAGGGTGGACAGGATTTACTTGGGAATCTTGTGAGAGCTGTGTCAGACACTGTCAATGGAATGAGAGATTTCATCGAGCACCCAGAGAGTGAACCTGAATGCCTCAAACCACTCATCCACTGCATGCAGACCATCCCTTGCAGCACTGCAGAGTGTGAAAGGGGCTTCAGTCTGATGAATATTGTGTACACAGACCAAAGATCTAGAATGTTGTTGTCTAGTGTCAGCAATTTGATGATGATCAGCATCAATGGGCCTTTTTGAGCCAAGCAAATATGTATCAATATGGTTACGAAGCCATCGCTCTGCCACGCAAGCAAGAAGGCAGAGCACACCTCAGATGCCTGAGTACAAGCAAATTTGGAAAGTTTTGTAAACTAGCAGGTTACTACATTTAAAGTGAAAAACAATTGTTGACAAAATCCCTTTTAGTGGAATACAAACACTTTTCCATACCTGCTACAGTAGCAAGTATGGAAAAGTGTTTGTATTCCACAAAATATCTCTCATGTAACTGTGTATTCACCTTTGTTTGTTACTTTTTTACAATGAAGGGATTGTGGGGTTTGTTTTATTTTACATGGGTCATGCGCCCTCCGCTGGTCGTTTTTGCGGATGTACTGATTTTCTTCTCTGTTATACACTGAACAGATGTTATTTGCATAGGACTTACTGTGATTGAAAACGTGTATTTTGTGATGCTGTGCGATTGCTGTATTAAGTATGAGTGTGGGACGTCTTAGAACAGTTGCTGATATGTTTTATTTATTTTAATTTATTATTTAAGTATTTTTGTATGGGAAACATAATTCTAAAGAACATGTTTTTATTTTGTATTTTTGCATTTATTGTTTCTTATATAGGGCATTTTATTTTATTGAGTTGTAATTGTTTCTGACAAATGACTAGCTCTGTTTTTTCTTGTCTCAAAACTCTAAACAGAGCATGCAGCAGCAGCAGCAATAAATGTCCTGTGCAAAAGACTCAAGTATCCCGTCGTCTCCTTAGCACATTAATACTGAGGCCAGGCCGGTTACATATACAGTAGTACAGTGTTTATATAGACAACAGTTATTTATTTATTGATGCTTTATAGTTTATTTGATGCTAGTGGCTAATGGTGATTTTAATTTGGCTGTTTATTGTCCTAGAAACTGATGACAATATCGAGTGTTGAATAATCTCAATTACTTATGGCGGTTGTAGGCTACTGTATGTGTGTGAGTGTGTGAGTGTGGCGGTGTTTAGAGGACAGGTGTGGAAGAGGCTTGGAGGGAATCATCACAGTATACCCACTACAAAAAACTAGACTACACCACTGGTGTGTGCCGCAGCGCAGCCCCCCCCCCCCCCCCCCCCCCCCCCCCCCGCAAACGCCGTTGGGGAAACAGACCCAACGGGTCTGCACTTGGTCTAGTATACTTTTAAAACTCTGTCTGTGTGTGTGTGTGCGCGACATTTTGCCTTTGAAACATATCTCCTCGAAAACCAGACGCCAAAACGGGGAAATCTTTACATATTTCAGTAGAGATTTTCCTTGTTATTTTAGAAATCTACTCCCCTGTACATTTGGTACATTATTTTCCCGACTTTTTAATTAAAATTGTTGACCATTCTGACCTTTTTTTAAAAATCTGACCACTGACCGGCTGCTGACGTTACAATAACAGTGAAATGTTTACATCTTCTGGTAGAAACTTTCCTTATGATTACAAAAATCCACTCCTCCATAATTTTGGTGAATTATTTCCTGAGATATTTACTAAAATTTATGACCAAACTGACATTTAAAAAAAATATAAAGGCTGCCCAGCTGCTGACCTCCCAATGCCTTTCCTCATGGCCCTGCCCTCCCCGCCGATCTGGATGAATGCAGCTGCTGTCAACGTGCATGCGCAGTTTTCCACGAGGTTAGTTAGCCACCCCCCCTTCAAAAGGCGCGGAAAGAACGAGAAAGTTCTCCAGCAAAGATCGTACAGCTCCGCTATAGGATCTTTGTTCTGCAGATCTGCAGATCACGTGTTGAAGAGCTTTCTCCGCACTGACCGCGCAGCTTGTGAAGCCATGCCTCTCCCATCTCCCGCCCGCCCGCTCACTCACTCAGCCGCAGGTTTCCGGCGAGTTAAGCCGGTTCTGTCTCTTTCCGCATTTTGCAGCCCACTCACTCGCCCGGTTCCGCCCTCCTCTTCTCACCTCCCTACTACTCCGCCCTCCCTCTCTTCCCTTTCCTCACTACCCTACCCAGCCCGATCCTCTATAATGCTGGCGGAAGCCACGATCAGCCGGTCCTCCACTGCTTTTGATAGCTCTCAGCAAAGAGCCTATAGATCTCTATAGGGAGGTTTCACGGCAGTCGGGTCACGACCCATGACCCCTACTGTTGCTACGCAACTCCAAATGCAGTACACGCGATGAACTGCAGGTAAGCACTGACCATTGTTTCCAGCGGTGCAGGCCCGTTAAAACCCACTGAAATTGTCAATTTTTGCGCTGCAAATAATTATGGAAATCGGGATAAGCGTGTGAGACATTTAGCCTACTTCAGAATTCCAAATGTGCTGAGAAATGATGGTAAATAGAAACGAGAGCTGAAGGGACAACAACAGCCAGAGTGCTTGGCGAACATTGGCCATTTGCTCACTGCATTTCATCAACAGTAAGGCATTATTTGTGTTTTTTCTTGATTCCTTTGGCATCTAAAAAATTTCAGAAGTGATAAATCTGGCTGTAATTTTTTTAAATCGCCCATGGTTCCCGTGGGTTTTTACATACAAAATGAAAACGCATCTGAAGTAAAATTTACAGCCAGATTTATCACTTCTGAGACTTTTTAGATACCAAAGGAATCAAGAAAAAACACAAATAAAGCCTTACTTGATGAAATGCAGTGAGCAAACGCGATAATTCCCAATATTTTCAATGTTTACCAACCACTTTAGCTGCTGTAGTCCCTTCAGTTCTCGCTTCTCTATGCCTTCATTTCGCTTCACGTTTGGAATTCTAAAGTTGAGTACATGTCTCTCACACCTACCCCAACTCCCACAATTTCTTTCAACGCAGAAAATCAACATTTTGGCGGTTTTTAACAGGTAGGAAAGTATGCGTTTCTAGCATTAATAACATATACCGGAAGTGATGGATGTCTTCCAGTTGGATTTAGCGGCTCTGTGCGTCGAGCCCTATGACCCAGTGACCTTACGTGCAACCCCCCTATAGGATCTTTGGTCCTCAGGTCTCTCCGGGCTCGCTCGGGCCCCCGCGAGCTGCCGTCCTGCTCCCCTCCTCTCTCTCTCTCTCTCTCTCCCCCTCTCTCTCTCTCTCCTCCTCTCTCTCTCTCTCTCTCTCTCTCTCTCTCTCTCTCTCTCTCTCTCGCTCTCTCTCTCTCTCCTCCTCTCTCCTCTGATTCTCTCTCTCTCTCTCTCCCTCTCTCTCTCTCTCTCTCTCTCTCTCTCTCTCTCTCTCTCCCTACCCCCTGACAGCCCCTGCCTGAAGCCACCCTGCTCCGCCAGCTGCAGAATGCAACAAGAGATGCAACAAGAAAGAATGGACTGAATAAATTTAAATTGTTTTTATATTTTAAGAGTTGTTCACTTGGTGATGGGACGGCTTCAGGTGGGGGCCGGTGGTGGAGAGCGTCCTGCAGTTTGGGAGAGGGACGGCTTCAGGAGGGGGCTGTCGGGGTCCGGGGATGGGGGGGGAAGCATCCTATGATGCATCCCCTCCCCTGGATGCAGAACGCTCCCCCTCCCCAACCTGCTCCCAACAGCCCCCGTCTGAAGCCATCCCCTTCCCCAGCTGCAGAATGCAACAAGAGATGCAACACATACACACCTCCCCTACCACCCCACCCCCCCCCCCACCACCACACACACCCTCCCCCACCGCCCGCCCCCCCCCAAACCATGCTCTCCCCCTCCTACACCCCCCTGCCCACACACACACCCCACTCCCCTCCAACCCCACACTCCCCTCCCCTCCCCTCCCATCCCCTCCTTCCATACCATCATTTGTATTGAGTGGTAAGAGCAACTTAAAAGGGTAAAGTATACTGTGCCAAGCCACTGTACCACGACCGGCTTGTCTTCAACTTTTTTTTTACTTGCTGCCACCACCTTGTAAAACATTTTGTAAATCTCCCTTTGTAGATCATCTTTGGATAATAATAATAATAATAATAATAATAATAATAATAATAATAATAATAATAATAATAATAATAATATAATAATAATTTTATTTATAAAGCACTTTAAAAACAAGCATAGTTGCAACAAAGTGCTGTACATCACTAATCATTGACAAAAAAAAGTTAATACACACCAAAAATAACAATCAAAAGAAATAGTAGGAAAAGACATGTAAAATAAAGAAACATCAAAAACACCAAAAACAGAAGCAAAGTCTCAGGCACGGTCAAAAGCCAGGGAGTACAAATGTGTTTTAACACTGGATTTGAAGATGGACAGTGAGGGGGCCTGTCTGATGTGCAATGGCAGGGTGTTCCAGAGTGCCAGAGCAGCAACAGAGAAGGCTCTATCCCCTCTGAGCCTCCGACTAGACCTCGGTACCTCCAGGAGCAGCTGACCAGCTGACCTGAGGGACCGGGCAGGAGCGTATGGGTGAAGCAGCTCAGAGAGGTAAGGCGGGGCGAGCCCATTCAGAGATTTAAAAACAAATAACAGTATCTTAAAATGAACTCGAAAGAGCACCGGGAGCCAGTGTAGGGAGTCCAGAATTGGCGATATGTGCTCCCTCTTTCGAGTCCCAGTTAAAAGGCGAGCAGCAGCATTCTGAACCAACTGGAGACGAGCCAGTGAAAAACGAGCAACTCCAAAATAGAACGCGTTACAGTAATCCAGCCTAGATGTAATAAAGGCATGGATTACTGTCTCAAAATGCTGCCGCTCGAGAATGGGCTTCACCTTCGCCAGCTTCCTTAGGTGAAAGAAGCTGGACTTAACCACCGCGCATATTTGGCGATCTAATTTAAAGTCACTGTCCATCCTAAAACCCAGGTTCACAACTGTTGGCTTCACGTACCTTGACGTCTCGTGAACCGTGGTTTGTTTGCATGTTATCTGAACCCAAATTCAGGCAGCATTCTCATTCACTGACGGGGAGCAGCGCCGGGAGGCCGCACCGGGGACAGTCGCAGTCGCAGTCGACAGTCGACAGTCGACAGTCACAGAGCCGGGGACAGTCACAGAGCCGCCAGCAGCAGCTACAGCAGCAACAGCGCCGTAGACTGGGAGCAGTAGCAGCAGCAGCGCCGGGGACACACAGTGAACCAGCTGGCAGGGCGGAGCCGAGTAGAGGCCGCGCCGGGGAAAGGCCGAGACAGGTGGCAGTAGCAGCAGCGTCGTGAGGCCGCGCCGGGGAAGAGTGAGGCAGCAGCAGGAGCAGCAGAGGCCGCGCCGGGGGAAGAGTGAGAGGAGCTCGGGCCCAGAGCGATCGAGGGAGGGGAAGCAGCGGCCTGCAGTACGGAGTGACGAAGCGAATTGAGAGAGAGGTCGGGCCCGGCGACGGACCAGTTGGTGGGTTGTACAGTGGACCAGACAGGAAGAGCGGACGGAATTACCACTAGACAGCCAAACCAGTAGGTAATTTACGGCTGGGGTGAGTACTTTCCGATTTATAGGAGGTAGGATTATATAAATAAGGGGTGTATCAATACAGTAGGGGATTCTTAAATAGGACCAGTTAATTACTTATATAAGATGGGCGGTCAGGAGATGTGCCAATACTGCGAGATGTGGGAATTTGTCGACACCATTGATGTAGAAGATCCCTACAGCTGCAGTAAGTGTTTGAGGCTAGAGGAACTCCAGCTCCGCATTGATGAGCTGGAGACCCAACTTCATACGCTGCGGTACATCAGGGAGGGGGAGTATTACCTGGATGTTTTGTGCCAGGGGATGGTCACACCGACCAGTTTAACTAATTCAGTAGGCAGTGAGCAAGGAAAGGAAGGTGTGGCCATAAGCGAGGCAGGTAGGGGGAACCAGGAGGAGATGCGGCAGGGGCCACAGCCCTTGTCCCTGACGAGCATGACCGAGGCTCTTACTCAATGTAAGGACGGGATCAGGGGCTGTGGGAGGGATGAGCAACCTGGCTGCAGCACCGTGGATCAGGAGGCCATTCAAGAGGGGGGAGTTAGAAGAAATGCCGTAGTGATAGGGGATAGTATTATTCGGGGGGTAGATAAGGTTCTCTGCGGCCAGCAGAACATGTCCCGAAGGCTGTGTTGCCTACCCGGTGCTAGGGTTAAGGATATCTCTGCGATGCTGGAGAGAAATTTGCAGAGGGAGGGGGAGGATCCAGTGGTCGTGGTCCATGTGGGGACCAATGACATAGGAAGGACGAGGAAGGAGGATCTGCTGAAGGAGTTTGAGCAGTTAGGGAATAAATTAAAAAGCAGAACCTCGAGGGTACTGATCTCCGGATTGCTACCTGAGCCACGGGCCAAATCGGCGAGGGTACGTAAAATTAAAAAGCTAAATACGTGGCTCAAAGACTGGTGTGGGAATAAAGGGTTTGGTTTCTTGGGCCACTGGCACCAGTACTGGGACAGGGGAGATCTGTTCTGTAAGGACGGACTTCACCTGAACGGTGCTGGGACTGGGGTCCTGGCAAATCATATAACTAGGGCAGTAGAGAGGTCTTTAAACTAAGTAGCGGGGGGGAGGTATCAAGGGGGGTAATAACGGCAGGGGTAGAGGAAATAGAGCAGGATATCAGTGGGGAAGCGGAAAGTCAAAATGTGACAGGAGACAGAATGTGTGAAGATAAAGCTTTAGATGTAAAAGGGGCAAAAACGGAAAGGAAGGGTAGTAAAAATCATCTGAAAGTGCTTTATCTAAATGCACGGAGTATTCGTAATAAGATAAATGAATTAATGGTGCAATTAAGTATATATAGTTATGATATCGTGGCCATTACGGAGACATGGCTGCAAGGGGATCAGGACTGGGAGTTAAATATAGAGGGGTACTCGACAATTAGGAAAGATAGACAGGAAAGAAAGGGAGGAGGGGTGGCCCTTTTAATAAGGGAGGGAATAACGGCAATAGAGAGGAAGGATATTGCGTTGAAGGATCAGGATAGTGAAACAGCTTGGGTACAGATAGAGAATAATAAGGGGAAAAAAACACTAGTGGGTGTAATTTATAGACCTCCAAATAGCTGTGACGCTGTTAGTCAGAACATAAATCTGCAAATAGTTGACGCATGTAAAAAGGGAACTGCTGTAATCATGGGGGACTTCAATTTTCATATTAATTGGGCAAACCAAACTGGGCAGGGTAGACTAGAGGAAGAGTTTATAGAATGTATTAGAGACGGGTTCCTAGAACAGTATGTCACAGAACCGACAAGGGGGGAGGCAATCTTGGATCTGGTCCTGTGTAATGAAGCAGGATTAATTAAAAATGTCATAGTTAGGGACTCGTTGGGAACAAGTGACCACAACATGGTCGAATTCCATATTCAAATAGAAGGGGAGCAGGTTGAAACTCAGGCTAGGGTGCTTAGTCTAAATAAGGGGGATTATGAAGGTATGAGGACTGAGCTGATCAAAGTTGACTGGGATAGCAGACTCAAGAATAAGACGGTACATGAGCAGTGGTGTACGTTTAAGGGTATACTGTATAACCTTCAAGAAAAATTTATTCCTATGAAGAAAAAAAGGGGTAAGGGTAAGAACTGTCAGCCATGGCTCAGTAAAACTATAAAGGATAGTATTCGGCTGAAGGCAAGGGCATATAAGGTAGCCAGAGATAGTGGGAGGGTAGAGGATTGGGAAGCATTTAAAGGTCAGCAAAAAATAACTAAGAGATTAATTAAGACGGGGAAAATAGACTATGAAAGGAATTTAGCGAACAACATAAAAACTAATAGTAAGAGTTTTTATAGCTATATAAAAAGAAAAAGGGTGGCTAAGGTGAACGTTGGTCCATTGGAGGGTGAGACTGGAGAGTTGTTGGTGGGGAACATGGAAATGGCAAAGGCATTAAACGAGTATTTTGTATCAGTCTTCACCATAGAAGACACAAAAAAAATATTCCAACGCTGGATAAACAGGGGGCGGTAGGAATGGAGGAGCTAAATACTATTAAGATCACCAAGGAGGTGGTATTAGGGAAATTAATGAGACTGAAGGAGGATAAATCCCCTGGGCCTGATGGATTACATCCAAGGGTCTTGAGGGAGATAGCGGTGGGGATTGTGGATGCATTGGTGATAATTTTCCAAAACTCCCTGGAGGCAGGAACGGTCCCAGTGGATTGGAAAATGGCCAATGTAACACCTATATTTAAAAAAGGAAGTAAACAGAAGGCGGGTAACTATAGACCGGTTAGTCTAACATCGGTGGTGGGTAAAATGTTAGAGACAATTATTAAAGAAACACTAACGGGGCACTTGGATAAACATGACTTCATCGGACAGAACCAGCATGGTTTTGTGAAGGGGAAGTCCTGTTTAACGAATCTGCTCGAATTCTTTGAGGAAGTAACAACCCGGGTGGATAAAGGGGAACCGGTGGATGTGGTATACTTGGACTTCCAAAAGGCTTTTGACAAGGTGCCACATAAGAGACTATTGCTAAAAATAAAAAAATTATGGGATTGGGGGTAATATATTAGCATGGGTAGAGGATTGGCTAACAAATAGGAAGCAGAGAGTGGGGATAAATGGTTCATACTCGGGATGGCAACCGGTAACTAGCGGGGTTCCGCAAGGGTCGGTGCTGGGACCCCAGTTGTTCACAATTTATATAAATGATTTGGAGGAGGGAACCAAGTGTAATATATCAAAATTTGCGGACGATACAAAAATGGGAGGAAAAGTAGGGGATGAGGAGGATAGGAAGAGTCTGCAAAAGGATATAGATAAGCTAGGTGAGTGGGCAACAACTTGGCAGATGAAATTTAATACTATTAATGTGAAGTTATTCACTTTGGGAAAAAAAAATGATAGGGCAAGTTATTTTCTAAATGAGGAGGAGCTGCGTTGTAATGCAACGCAAAGGGATCTAGGGGTATTAGTACATGAATCACTGAAAGTTAGTATGCAGGTGCAGCAAGCAATCAGGAAGGCCAATGGAGTTTTGGCCTTTATTGCTAGGGGGATTGAGTATAAAAACACGGAGGTCTTGCTGCAGCTGTACACAGTATTAGTGAGACCACATTTGGAATACTGTGTACAGTTCTGGGGTCCATACTTAAGAAAGGATGTACTAGCCCTGGAGGCAGTGCAGCGAAGGTTTACAAGATTAATTCCTGCAATGAGGGGATTGACATATGAGGAAAGGTTAAGTAGGCTGGAACTCTACTCTTTGGAGTTTAGAAGAATGAGAGGCGATCTCATTGAAACATATAAGATCGTGAGGGGCCTTGATCGGGTGGATGCACCGAGGATGTTCCCAATGATCGGGGAAACTAGAACTAGGGGACATAGCTGCAGAATAAGGGGGGGCTCTTTTAAAACTGAGATGAGGAAGAACTTCTTCACCCAGAGGGTGGTTAATTTATGGAATTCACTGCCCCAGGGAGCAGTGGAAGCAGAAACTTTAAATATATTTAAGACTAAAATAGATGGGTTTTTAGCTGCCAAGGGGATAAGGGGCTACGGAGAGAGGGCAGGGATATGGACCTAGGTATGGTTAGTATAGTAAGACCTGAGTGATCTCCTGGACAAGTGTCGATCGCCTGGATTGGGGTCGGAGAGGAATTTCCCGGATTTTTTTCCCGAATTGGACCTGGGTTTTTATCCGGTTTTTTGCCTCCCCCAGGAGATCACAAGGTTCTTGGGGTGGAGAGGGGTGATAGCGGTATAAAGGGGAGGGTAGTGTCTTGTGTTCTGTGTCTTGTGTCTACTGTTTGTGGGTAAGTGTGTCTGTTTAGTGTTCAGCCATGAGCGAATGGCGGTGCGGGCTCGACGGACCTGGTGGTCTACTCTCGCACCTACTTTCTGTGTTTCTGTGTTGACAATGGACCTAAATCAACAAATGGAGGTTCACGGCAGCCATTGGGATCAAATAAAATCACCTCTGTCTTCTTTTCGTTAAATCCAAGAAAATTTAGAGTGGCACAGTGGTGCAGCTGCTGGAGCCACTGCCTCATGGGTTTGATTATCACCTCTGTCGTGTCTGTGTGTAGTTTGCACATTCTCCTGTGCTCCAATTTTCACCCACATCCCAAAGACGCATCGTTTTAGGGGGCTCTGTGAAATTGTTCCATATTGGGTAGGTAGTGGATGAGAAAATGGGAGCACTAGTGTGAACAGGAGATCGATGGTTTGCATGGGCTCGGTGGGTTGAGTTGGACCCCGGTCACTCCCTCTTCTCCCCTCCCATCATGCAAGAGGCACCAAAGTGGGAAAATGCAGGGACAATTTCTTGCCAGCTATTACCAAGCAACCAATTCTATCCAGGACCGGCCTTAGGAGGTGCGGGGCCCAATTGGGAACAATTTTGGTGAGCCCCAGGTTCCAAGCCAAGGTCCATCAGCCCAGTTATTTAGTATATATTATGAAATTGTACACTAAGGTGCTATGGATTATACACTGTGTGAATGTCTCCTGCTCCCGCTGGCTTCCAACCTTTACCGTAGCAGCTAATTACTATTAAACTGCATTATGTGATTGGATACAATGCCCTTGGAGACAGCGGCTGATTGGAGGGGAGGAGACCTATTTGTTGATTGGACGGGAATTTTAGGGCAAGCTGGTTGGTGATTGGACGCAACTCCCTTAGAGGCAGCGATTGATTGGCCGGCAAATAATCAGGCACAAAATAATTGACAAATAGGAAAAACAAAACTCGCTGGTCAGTACGAACTCAGTGGACTATCTGGCTGTATCGCCAAACTAAACAGTATAACATGCAGGTACATTCATTTACAATAAAATTCAGTGATTATTTCTCACTGTGTAAAGCTCAATATCTGACCAATTTCTGTTTAACAAGTTTGGTCTACCGTGAGCATTTTTCTCTCCCAAAACAGTTCATATCTAGCAATACGATCAACGAACCAGACAGCAGTTGGACGCAGTCATGTGATTAACAAGCGACTGATAAGATTTGATGGGAGCACCCTGAGCTTTTTTGCACTAGTATTAGGGTTAGTATTTTTTGCACTATTGTATTAGGGTTAAGTTATTGTATTAGGATTAAGTTATTGAATTCATTTGTTTCTCATTTATTGAATTATTGTTTCTCAGTTATTGAATTCAATCGTTTCTCATTTGTTCTCATACAATCTATGAGTATTATGTTTACACGCCTGTTATGCTGCTGCAAATAAGAATTTCAGTGTTGTGTTGTGGGTACACATGACAATTGTACATTCTTGACTCGACTCTTAACTCATGCATTTGTGCAATAGAAAACGGGTAATCATAGCATTCTGAGCCAAGTTAAAAAGAGTCAGCAGTTAGTCAGGAAGTGACTATTCGCCTCCAAAGAGCAACCTTTTGTTAGGTGGCTTCACTAAATGGTGTGACTCAATATTCCTCCAGCAGTTTTTTTGCTCAAGATCTAGAAACATAGAAACATAGAAAATAGATGCAGGAGTAGGCCATTCGGCCCTTCGAGCCTGTACCGCCATTCAATATGATCATGGCTGATCATCCAACTCAGTATCCTGTACCTGCCTTCTCTCCATACCCCCTGATCACTTTAGCCACAAGGGCCACATCTAACTCCCTCTTAAATATAGCCAATGAACTGGCCTCAATTACCTTCGGTGGCAGAGAATTCCGGAGATTCACCACTCTCTGTGTGAAAAATGTTTTCCTCATCTCGGTCCTAAAAGATTTCCCCCTTATCCTTAAACTGAGACCCCTTGTCCTGGACTTCCCCAACATCGGGAACAATCTTCCTGCATCTAGCCTGTCCAACCCCTAAGAATTTTGTAAGTTTCTATAAGATCCCCCTGAATCTTCTAAATTCTAGCTAGTACAAACCGAGTCTATCCAGTCGTTCTTCATATGAAAGTCCTGACATCCCAGGAATCAGTCTGGTGAACCTTCTCTGTAGGTTCACCAGACTGGATGAACTTAGAGCCTGGATAGACACCTGGAAGTATGATGTTGTGGCGATCAGTGAAACATGGTTGCAAGAGGGCTATGATTGGAAACTAAATATTCCAGAATTTTGTTGCTTCAGGTGTCATAGAATTGGAGGGGCAAGAGGTGGAGGTGTTGCATTGCTAGTCAGGGAAGATATTACAGCAATGCTTTGGCAGGATAGATTGGAGGGCTCGTCTAGGGAGGCTATTTGGGTGGAACTGAGAAGTGGGAAAGGTGTAGCAACACTTATAGGGGTGTATCACAGACCGCCAAATGGGGAGCGAGAATTGGAAGAGCAAATATGTAAGGAGATTGCAGATATTAGTAATAAGCACAAGGTAGTGATTGTGGGAGATTTCAATTTTCCACACATAGACTGGGAAACACATTGTGTAAATGGGCTGGATGGGTTGGAGTTTGTAAAATGTGTGCAGGATAGTTTTTTGCGGCAATACATAGCAGTACCTACTAGAGGAGGGGCAGTGCTGGACCTCCTGTTAGGAAATGAGACGGGTCAGGTGGCAGAGGTATGCGTTGGGGAACAGTTTGGGACCAGTGATCGCAATACCATTAGTTTCAATATAATTATGGAGAGGGTCAGAACTGGACCTAGGGTTGAGATTTTTGATTGGAGAAAGGCTAACTTTGAGGAGATGCGAAAGAATTTAAAAGGAGTAAATTGGAACAGTTTGTTTTATGGGAAAAATGTGGAAGAGAAATGCAGGACATTTAAAGATGAAATTTTAAGAGTACAGAATCTTTATGTCCCTGTTCGGTTGAAAGGAAATAGTAAAAATTGGAAAGAGCCATGGTTTTCAAGGGAAAGTTGACACTTGGTTCGGAAAAAGAGAGAGATCTACAATAATTACTAGACCAAGTGCAGACCCGTTGGGTCTGTTCCCCCAAAGTGCGGTTGTGGGGGGGGGGGGGGGGGGGGGAGGAGAGGAGGAATGCAGCATCACACACTAACTACCTCGAAATTATACTGCATCTGCCAAACATTTGCCCACTCACCCAGCCTATCCAAGTCACCTTGCAGTCTCCTAGCATCCTCCTCACAGCTAACACTGCCCCCCAGCTTAGTGTCATCCGCAAACTTGGAGATATTGCCTTCAATTCCCTCATCCAGATCATTAATATATATTGTAAATAGCTGGGGTCCCAGCACTGAGCCTTGCGGTACCCCACTAGTCACTGCCTGCCATTGTGAAAAGGACCCGTTTACTCCTACTCTTTGCTTCCTGTTTGCCCGCCAGTTCTCTATCCACATCAATACTGAACCCCCAATGCCGTGTACTTTAAGTTTGTATACTAATCTCTTATGTGGGACCTTGTCGAAAGCCTTCTGGAAGTCCAGATACACCACATCCACTGGTTCTCCCCTATCCACGCTACTAGTTACATCCTCGAAAAATTCGTCAGACATGATTTACCTTTCGTAAATCCATGCTGATTTTGTCCAATGATTTCACCACTTTCCAAATGTGCTGCTATCCTATCTTTAATAACTGACTCTAGCAGTTTCCCCACTACCGATGTTAGACTAACTGGTCTGCAATTCCCTGTTTTCTCTCTCCCTCCCTTCTTAAAAAGTGGGGTTACGTTTGCTACCCGCCAATCCTCAGGAACTACTCCAGAATCTAAAGAGTTTTGAAAGATTACTACTAATGCATCCACTATTTCTGGAGCTATTTCCTTAAGTACTCTGGGATGCAGCCTATCTGGCCCTGGGGATTTATCGGCCTTTAATCCATTCCATTTACCCAACACCACTTCCCGGCTAACCTGGATTTCACTCAATTCCTCCAAACTCCTTTGACCCGCGGTCCCCTGCTATTTCCGGCAAATTATTTATGTCTTCCTTAGTGAAGACAGAACCAAAGTAGTTATTCAATTGGTCCGCCATATCCTTGTTCCCCATGATCAACTCACCTGCTTCTGACTGCAAGGGACCTACATTTGTTTTAACTAATCTCTTTCTTTTCACATATCTATAAAAACTTTTGCTGTCAGTTTTTATGTTCCCTGCCAGTTTTCTTTCATAATCTATTTTTCCTTTCCTAATTAAGCCCTTTGTCCTCCTCTGCTGGTCTCTGAATTTCTCCCAGACCTCCGGTATGCTGCTTTTTATGGGTTAATTAAGGGTACTCACAGTGCTGTAGACATTTGTCAGTGTCATTCAGAGCTCTGATTGAGGCACACCACTTGCAGAGACTGACTGAGGCACATCACTTGCAGAGACTGATTGAGGCACACCACTTCCTGGTTTTATAGTCCCTCCCCCCTGCTGCCAGCGGGGGCAGCAGAGAGAATGGAAAATGTTGTAAAATCATTAATATCTCTGTCATATTTCATCGACGGGAAAAATCCTCGGCACACACACGGCGGAGGGGGGCTCTGAGTGAGGTGGCCAAAAATGACGGCCGTAGGTGGCGGCGTTCTCTTGGAAATCGCAGCACAGATCGCCAAATCCGGTCAAGAACAGAGTTTTGGTAATATAGATAGGCTGCATGGAGTAAATGAGGTGCTTGAGGAGTATAAAGAATGTAAAAAGAATCTTTAGAAAGAAATTAGAAAAGCTAACAGAAGATATGAGGTTGCTTTGGCAAGTAAGTTGAAAGTAAATCCAAAGGTTTCTACAGATATATTAATAGCAAAAGGATAACGAGGGATAAAATTGGTCCATTAGAGAGTCGGAGTGGACAGCTATCTGCAGAGCCAAAAGAGATGGGGGAGATATTGAACAATTTCTTTTCTTCGGTATTCACCAAGGAGAAGGATATTGAATTATGTGAGGTAAGGGAAACAAGTAGAGTAGCTATGGAAACTATGAGATTCAAAGAAGAGGAAGTACTGACACCTTTGAGAAATATAAAAGTGGATAAGTCTCCAGATCCGGACAGGATATTCCCTAGGACATTGAGGGAAGTTAGTGTAGAAATAGCAGGGGCTATGACAGAAATATCTCAAATGTCATTAGAAACGGGAATAGTGCCGGAGGATTGGCGTACAGCGCATGTTGTTCCATTGTTTAAAAGGGGGTCTAAGAGTAAACCTAGCATTTATAGACCTGTTAGTTTGACATCAGTGGTGGGCAAATTAATGGAAAGGATACTTAGAGATAATATATATAAGCATCTGGATAAACAGGGTCTGATTAGGAACAGTCAATATGGATTTGTGCCTGGAAGGTCATGTTTGACTAATCTTGAATTTTTTGAAGAGGTTACTCGGGAAATTGACGAGGGTAAAGCAGTGGATGTTATCTACATGGACTTCAGTAAGGCCTTTGACAAGGTTCCTCACGGAAGGTTGGTTAAGAAGGTTCAATTGTTGGGTATTAATGGTGCAGTAGCAAGATGGATTCAACAGTGGCTGAATGGAAGTTGCCAGAGAGTAATGGTGGATGGTTGTTTGTCAGGTTGGAGGCCAGTGACTAGTGGGGTGCCACAGGGATCTGTGTTGGGTCCACTGTTGTTTGTCATGTACATCGATGATCTGGATGATGGTGTGGTAAATTGGATTAGTAAGTATGCAGATGATACTAAGATAGGTGGGGTTGTGGATAATGAAGTAGATTTTCAAAGACTACAGAGAGATTTATGCCAGTTGGAAGAGTGGGCTGAAAGATGGCAGATGGAGTTTAATGCTGATAAGCGTGAGGTTCTACATCTTGGCAGGACAAATCAAAATAGATTTGTACATGGTACATAGTACATGGTAAATGGTAGGGAATTGAAGAATGCAGGTGAACAGAGGGATCTGGGAATAACTGTGCACAGTTCCCTGAAAGTGTAATCTCATGTAGATAGGGTGGTAAAGAAAGCTTTTGGTGTGCTGGCCTTTATAAATCAGAGCATTGAGTATAGAAGCTGGGATGTAAGTACAAGGCATTGGTGAGGCCAATTCTGGAGTATGGTGTACAATTTTGGTCGCCTAATTATAGGAAGGATGTCAACAAAATAGAGAGAGTACAGAGAATATTTACTAGAATGTTGCCTGGGTTTCAGCAACTAAGTTACAGAGAAAGGTTGAAGACGTTAGGGCTTTATTCTTTGGAGAGCAGAAGGTTAAGGGGGGACTTGATAGAGCTCTTTAAAATGATGAGAGGGATAGACAGAGTTGACATGGATAAGCTTTTCCCACTGAGAGTGGGGAAGATTCAAACAAGGGGACATGACTTGAGAATTAAGGGACAGAAGTTTAGGGGTAACATGAGGGGGAACTTCTTTACTCAGAGTGGTGGCTGTGTGTAATGAGCTTCCAGTGAAGGTGGTGGAGGCAGGTTCGTTTTTATCATTTCAAAATAAATTGGATAATTATATGGACGGGAAAGGAATGGAGGGTCATGGTCTGAGCGCAGGTATATTGGACTAGGGGAGAATACGTGTTCGGCACGGACTAGAAGGGTCGAGATGGCCTGTTTCCGTGCTGTAATTGTTATATGGTTATATGGTTACCGCAAAACGTCAATGATTTTGGGAATGCCGAGGCAACAAGGTGAGAGAGAGAGAGAGCTAGAGAGAGACGAGATGGGGAGAGCGCGAGAGAGAGAGAGGGAGGGTTGAGCGGAAGACAGAGAGACACAACGTGGGTCGGTAGATGAATGATCAAGAACACCAAGAAGAAGCCCCTTCTCGCGGTCCGGCGCCGTCAATCATAATGGTGAGTTTTTAGAAATTCTCAATGTGTCATCAATGCATCGATCCACATTCCTCATTGTGTTTTGAACAAGTATTAATGATGCCGCGTGAATTTTATTCAAAGGAACGCGGTGTCATTAATACTTGTTCAAAACACAATGAGGAATGTGGATCGATGCATTGATGACACATTGTATAACTACTTGTTAACTACTGGCTGTTACCAAGTGCTAACAGTAGTAGTTAACAAATCGTTTGTGTCTGATGGCCATGCAGCGGTTGTTATCCATGTTCGTTTTTTTAAAAATCCGGATGGCGAATGTTTAAAAAAAATCTTTATTTAACAAAGCAAATTCGTATTTCCGTACGAAATACGGAACATTAGTGCGGGCCCCCCTTAGGCGCGGGGCCCAATTGGGAGCAATCGGTCCAATCGGCTTAAGGCCGACCCTGATCCTATCACCAACTAGATTGCAGTCCTGACCTCCCATCTACCTCATTGGAGCCAGACTACTTTTAATCGGACATTATTGGACTTATTTATAAGTACACAGTGGGCGGCTTGATTAAATTATGTATAGCCTTGCCCCTGACTGGTTAGCACGCAACAAAAGCTTTTTGCTGTACTTCTGGACATGTGACAATAAACTAAACTCAACTATTTCGTGAATATTTACATTGTGATCAATTGTTAAGTTCCTGCAAACATTCTATCTAAAGACTCAGTGATGCAGCACCGGAGACCTATGTCCCATCCTGACTGTGTGGAGTGTGTACATTCTCCCCGTGATCTGTGTGGGTTTTCTCTGAGTGCTCCGGTTTCCTACCACATTCCAAAGATGTACAGGTTTGTAGGTTAATTGGCTTTGGTAAAATTGTAAATTTTACAGTGTGTTGGACAGTGTTATTGTACAAGAATCGCTGGTCAATGCGGACTCAGTGGGCTGAAGGGCCTGTATCCCCGCTGTATCTTTAAACTAAACTAAACTAAATACTTTTAACGAATATCCATGCCCTTTCACTTCCAGTCTTGCTGAACTATTATTTTCACCATTCGTTGATAAGAGCCATTGAGAGTATTACACGGTTTGCTGCCTGGTCCTTGGTAATAATACAATATAGAAAGGCAGGTAATGTGTTATTGTGGTCAGTCAGCCCAACAACCCTTGCCCTTATTTCTACTCTGTTGTAACTCAGTCATATAGCCTGAGTGGAAAGAGTGCCATTTTTGTGGTTAGTCTCAAACCTTGTGAAATACTTAATCGACCCTGAGCAACAGGAACTGCAGATGCTTGTTTACAAAACCAAAACACAAGACAGGTGTCTGAAGAAGGGTTCCAACCCAAAATAACACCCATCCTTTTCCCCCAGAGATGTGGCTGAGCTGCTGAGTTAATCCAGCACTCTGTGTCTATTGCCGGTATAAACCAGCATCTGCAATTCCAACCTGCACATGGATAGGTGACTTTTAGGGTTGGAACCCTTCTGCAGATTGATTTTGTGGAGGGGTGGGAAGGGAGAAAGCTGAAAGAAGAATCACAGATGCGGAAGCTATAAGAGACGGTCTCACAGAAGTCTCATCAGAGAGAGGAGGAGAACTTCAAAGTAGGAAGACCTTGAGGAGATTTTGCAATGAAGCAGTAAAATGCAGACTCAGGGAACTACAGATGCTGGTTTACAATAAAAGACACAAAGCACTGGAGTAACACAGCGAGTCAGGCAGCATCTCTGGAAGACATGGATAGGTGATGTCTTCAGCAGTGGAGCAATATACAGAGGTCCATTTTTAGCTTGTTTGGCATCCTGCAAACATAGCACAAACAGCTTTCATGACTCTGACTTTAAAGTTGATTGAATGATTCATTGAAAGGTACAGCGTGGAAATAGACTTTCCGGGCATCATGTCCACGCCGACCATCGATCACCCATTCACATTAGGTCTTTGTTATGGGTATTTTTAAAGCAGAGAATGACAGGTACTTGAATAGTAAGGCCATCAAAGGTTTTGGGGAGAAGGCAGGAGAATAGGGTCTAGAGGGAAAACTAGATCAGCCATGATCGAATGGCGGACAAGACTTCATGGTCACTTATTCTGTTGAATCTGCGTTTCCTTAGGTTAGGAACCTCGTAACTCACAGTTCATGTTCTAACCTACATTCTAAATCATGATTAGGCACTATCAAGGCCCAAAATGCTCAGATTTTCAGCAGAGCAGAAGAACCCTTCCAAGATTAGAGATGCATAAAACTACAATTGGACAAACTTGGATTGTTATTTCTGGACCACCAGAGGCTGAGGGGAAACCTGATAGAAGTAGATGATGGTATGAGAGGCAGAGATGAGGTAGACAGTCAGAATCTTGTCCCAGAGTAGAAATATAAAAGACTAGAAAGGCTATAGTTTTAATGTGAGAGGGACAAATGACAACAGGCATTTATGGCCAAGTTAAGGCACTAACATTTTTAACAATTCACAGTTTCTGTTTCATCCCAGTTCCTGTTTCATCAGGTGACTGAACCGTCCTCTCACTAACTAGAGAGTGGTCCTGCGGTACCATCAACCTCATTGGAGACCCTTGGACCATCTTTAAACTGGTTTTACTGGACTTTATCTTGCACTAAACATTATAGCCTTTATCCTGTATCTGTGGACTGTGGATGGCTTGATATAGCTTTTCCCAGCTATAATCATGCATAGTTTTTCCGCTGACTGGTTAGCATGCAAGGAAAGCTTTTTACTCTATGTGTACGTGTGACAATAATTAACTTGACTAAATACTGATCACAATCATGATCTATTAGCCAAGTATGTTTTGCAACATACAAGGAATTTGGTTTGCCAAACTGTCAAAACAAAAAAGCAACTAGCACACTACATAAAAATGTAACATAAACATCCACCACAGCGGCTCCTCCACCGGAAGGAAGGCAATAAAGTTTTATCTTCTTTCCACCTTTCTTCCCGAAGTTGGAGGAGTCGAACCATCTGCAGCCAGCGATCGAACTCCCATGTCGTGGCGGTCTAAGCTCCCACACCAGGGCGGTCGAAACTCCTGCGGCTTGGAGTTGATCGCTAACCGGGGACCACGAGCTTCACGATGTTAAAGTCCACAGCACCCGCAGATTGGAGCACCAAAGGCCGACCCCTTGCCGACCCCGACCACTCTGAGATGTTAAAGCCCACAGGCTCCACTGTTTTGGAGCCCTAGAAGTCCCAAACAAGAGGCCGCTAACTCCACGATGTTAGACCGCAGTGTCGATGGAGATACGACATAGAAAAAGTCATATCTCCGTCGAGGAAAGAGGCAAGAACAGTTTCACTCCCCACAAATACAAAAGTAAAGATAAACTAAAACATACATTTTCAACAAACTAAAAACGCAAACAATGAAAAAGACAAAGACAGACCGTTGGCGACGCAGCCATTGTGCGGCATCCCTGAAGGATACAAGATGGTGCCGGAAACATGGCGACTCTTGTGCACTGACTAGGAATGTTACAAAATTTTGAGATTTAAAAAATCAAGTCTGCAATTTATCCCATTAGATAAAGCATAAAAAGAAGTTTAATTTGACACCTAATTCACTTTCATATCTTCAGTATTAAAAAGGTCATGGCCATTTTCATACTCAGAATTTAGCATCTTGTACCCTATTGCTTTTCCATTAACTTAACACAAAAGCTATGATCAAGTACAGTCAAAAGCCCATAGCTTTCTTAAAAATTAAGAGAACTGAAAGAAATGTTCAGTTATTGTGGATTGAAGCATTCTGAAACAAATATGAAACAATTGGATGACTTGAAGATAAAGCATATAATTAGTTAGTTACCTAATTGTAGCTAATTACAAAATTCAATTACTAAATCTAAACATCTATCCATTTCTTAAGAATAGATTAACATTTTTAAATAGCCTAAATGTCCAAATAACATTCACACAAGAATTCCAAATATCACATAATTTTTAAATCTCATTGTCATGGGTTTATAGGCCAAATGGAAGGAATTTAATGTTTAATACCTGTAAATTAATGGCCATTTAAATCAGCTTGCGAATGGGTTTTTCTGGAACGCGATCAATTGGAATGTTGCGTTTGCAGTGATTTAGTCCCCATATCGGCAGCAAAAACACTGTTGGTTCGTATGGGGAAAAATATCACCGTTTCGCAACTTAAAATGCGCCACCCCAAGAACAAGATGTACCTTGCACACCATCAGCTTCTGCCCCGTGTTCCTCTGGAGTTGGAGCGGGGCTGGGCTGGAGTTGCTGATCTGGGATCTCCGTGCTTGCAGTGGGCCTGGGGGTCGGTGTCCCGATGAGGGGGCGCAGCTCGGGCTAAGGGCAAACTGCCACTTGTCGCCGTAGCGGCCCATCGGGGAGCGGCTTCTGGTGGTCCTGACGTCTCCGGCCAGATTCCAGTTTCCCTCTGGAGTTGGAACGGGGCTGGGCTGCTGCTGGCTGTGGGTCTCTGGGATCTCCGTGCTTGCAGTGGGCCTGGGGGTCGGTGTCCCGTTGGTTCTGACGTCTCCGGTGACTGGCACTGACCTGCTGGCAGTGAAGACAGTGCAAAGCCTCCGCATCCGTGCAAATGGGCGGGGAGCTGGAGAGGGGAGGGAAGGGGTCACACACATGGCCGGGAAGCAGAGGGGTGTAGGTGGGGTGAAACTGAAGGGAGAGACAATCTGCTGCTGCCTGCCCGCTGAGTTAAAAAGTTTCCACGCAAGACTCACGATACACTGTGTATCGTGAGTCTACCGTGGGAACTTTTTAACTCAGCGGGCAGGCAGCAGCAGATTGTCAATTATTAACCCTCCCGCGCAATATACCCTCACCTTCTCTTTTATGAATGGGGATTTAGTTCCCCTTTCTTCGAGGACCGACCGGAGGTTCCGCTGTCACCTCTGCGGGACGCCCTCGGTGAATGTCTTCAAGGCCCTTTCTTCAAGGACCGAACAAATGTCCGCTATTCGGAGTTTTTCATTATTTGGAATTTCGGATATAAAGGTTGTGCACCTGTAGTAAGATTTTTACTGAACCGAATGCCCAAAGGGAATTTCATTGTACTATGGTATATGTAATAATAAAGTATCATTGAACAAAGTTTAAGCGAGGTGTGGGGGGGTGCGTGGAACAAGCTGCCAGGGTGGGTGCGTGGAACAAGCTGCCGGGGTGTTGGTGGAATAAGGTACGATAATGGCATTTAATTGATGGCAATACTGGTAATTAGATAGGCACATGGATATGCAGTGAGAGTTGGGTTATGGATCACATGCAGGCAGAGGAGATTAGTTTACCTTGGCATTAAGTTTAGCACAGACATCATCTGTGTTCTGTTATTGATATTTAGGTTATAATTAATAAAGTTATGGGAAGCATAG
This sequence comes from Leucoraja erinaceus, assembly GCF_028641065.1. Lineage (NCBI taxonomy): Eukaryota > Metazoa > Chordata > Chondrichthyes > Rajiformes > Rajidae > Leucoraja > Leucoraja erinaceus. Next base: position 29,607 of record NW_026576484.1, on the reverse strand, counting down.
ATTGCAAACATCAAATACTAGAGGGCAAAGCTTTAAGGTGAGAGGGGCAATGTGATGTGCAGGAAAGTGTTTTTACACAGAGGGTAGTGAGTACCTGGAACACACTGCAAAGGCAGATACAATAACGGCGTTGAAGAAACATTTAGACAGGCACGTGGATACAAGATACAACAAGATACAAGATACATTTAATTGTCATTTGGACCCCTTGAGGTCCAAACGAAATGCCGTTTCTGCAGCCATACATTACAAACACATAGACCCAAGACACAACATAATTTACATAAACATAAACATCCATCACATCGCTGTGATGGAAGGCCAAATAAACTTATCTTTCCACTGCACTCTCCCCCCCCCCCCCCCCCCCCCCCCCGATGTCAAAGTCAAAGTCAAAGCCCCCGGCTGGCGATGGCGATTGTCCCGCGGCCATTAAAGCCGCGCCGGGCGGTGATGTTAGGCCCCGCTCCAGGAGCTCTTCAACCCCGCAACTCGGGCGGGGGAAGTCGCCGTTGCGAGAGCCCTGAAAAGCGGTCTCCCTCCAGGGACCCGCGGGCTCCCGGTGCCGCCGTCCACAGACCTGCCGTTGAAGCCTCCGACTGTCCGGTCGGGCCGCAGCAGCAGCAGCAGCGCTCCTCCACCACTCCACCCGCTCCGGACTCGGCCAACCCCGCGACGGCGACGGTGAGTCGTAGCACCAGAGTCCCCGGTCTCTTCCTGTTGGAGGCCGCTCCTCGTTGCGGCCCCAACGACAACGGAAACCCGACGAGAAACGGTCGGGTCTCCCGTGCAGGGAGAGATTTTAAAAAGTTTCCCCCTCCCTCCCACCCCACCCCCGCCCCCCCCACACACACACCCCAACAAAAAATAACAAACACTACATAAAAACACAGACAGAAAATAATAAAACGCGGACAGACTGCAGAGGCCGCTGCTGACCAGAGTCGCGCCGCCCACCGGGATACACAGGGAATGGACAAGTATGGATTATGTGCAGGTGGATAACAGAGAATTTTTGCATAATGTTTCTAGCACACTTTACCCATCCTCTTGATATGATCAAAGGAAACAATAATAGCCATGAAGACTTTTAGATGTTGATGCATCAACGTCTGACCCAATTAAGAGAAACAACAGAGTCCATGTTGACCTAATTAAGTAGCAATGTTGCAAAATTTTGAGATTTAAAAAATCAAGTCTGCAATTTATCCCTTCAGATAAAGCATAAAAAGAAGTTTAATTTGACACCTAATTCACTTTCATATCTCAAGTATTTAAAAGGTTCTGGCCATTTTCATACTCGGAAATTAGCATCTTGTTCCCTATTGATTTTCTATGGACATAACAAAAAAGCTGTGATCGTGGACAGTCAAAAGCCCAAAACTTCCTTAAAAATTAAGAGAACTGAATGAAATTCTGAAACATATATAAATCAATCTTACTTGGATGACCTGAAATTAAAGCATATAATTAGTTAGTTACCCAATTGGAGCTAATTTCAAACTTCAATTACTAGATCTAAACATCTATCCATTTCTTAATAAATGATTAACATTTTTAAATAGCCTAAGTGTCCAAATAATATTCACAAATAATTCACAATAAAACATGATTTTTAAATCTCATTTACATTAATTTATAGGCCAAATGGAAAGAATTTAGTGTTCAATTGCTGTAAATTAAAGTCCATTTAAATCAGCTTTCTAGTGGGTTCCTGTGAACGCGCTGGTTTAGAATGTTCACATTGCGCTAGATTTGTGCCCCAAATGCCCAGAAAAATACTGCGGGATATAATGGGCCCAAAATGAGCTACTCGCAACTTTAAACTTTGTATAAAGGGATCTTAAGAAGCCCTTTTTAATGTAAAAATAAACAGCCTACCTTCTGTTGTCTGCTGTATGAGACCCTGCCGGTTACCGGTGGTCGCCGGTTGAGAGGTTAATTTTTAAACTACTACAACATTTATATAAAGCCTTTAAAAGTAATAATAGCTAAAGTGACGGAATATTCCAGCGATTTTCCGTTAATAATTAACTAGGCTGAACATCCTCGATTGAAACAGCCTAGGGAAAATCGCGTTTTAAACCCGCCCCCTCTAAACGGCGCCAAATTCGCGCACATCCGCAGCGAAAGATTTTCAGCGACGCTTCAGGTAGGCTTTGCAACATACCTAAATTAAGATGGTCACCTGACCAAAACAAACAAATTGTTGGTGTTGACCTAATTCAGACTCTCCAGTTACTTGGCCTGATAGATGTAGTTCAACAATTACACATGAAGATGGTGTCAACATCAAACAGTGGGAATGCTAGGCCCATCAATTAGCAACACACTAAACTGGAGGTACAGCACCTCATATTCCGCTTGGGTAACTTACAACCTAGCTGTATAAACATTGAAAGTAATGGAGTAAGTCATTACATGGTAAATGGCAGCATCTCTGAGGGACATGGATAGATGACGTTTCGGGTCGGGACCTGTCTGCAGACTGAAATGTATGAAAATTTGAATCTCCAATAAATACCTTCCTCCTCTCTCTCTTTCCTGTTCTCTCCACCCAAGTGCACACTTATTTCTCACCAATCCCTGCCCATCTCCCCCTCCCCCTTACTCGCCCTCTTCTACCCACATCACTCCCTCTGACTGTATATTTCACTCCTCCTCTTCTCTCCTTATGTTTCCTTTTCATGTAATAGGACGTACATGGTAAATGGTAGGGAATTGAAGAATGCAGGTGAACAGAAGGATCTGGGAATAACTGTGCATAGTTCCCTGAAAGTGGAATATCATGTAGATAGGGTGGTAAAGAAAGCTTTTGGTGTGCTGGCCTTTATAAATCAGAGCATTGAGTATAGAAGTTGGGATGTAATGTTAAAATTGTACAAGGCATTGGTGACGCCAATTTTGGAGTATGGTGTACAATTTTGGTCGCCGAGTTATAGGAAGGATGTCAACAAAATAGAGAGAGTTCAGAGGAGATTTACTAAAATGTTGCCTGGGTTTCAGCAACTAAGTTACAGAGAAAGGTTGAACAAGTTAGGGCTTTATTCTTTGGAGCGCAGAAGGTTAAGGGGGGACTTGATAGAGGTCTTTAAAATGATGAGAGGGATAGACAGAGTTGACTTGGATAAGCTTTTCCCACTGAGAGTAGGGAAGATTCAAACAAGGGGACATGACTTGAGAATTAAGGGACAGAAGTTTAGGGGTAACATGAGGGGGAACTTCTTTACTCAGAAAGTGGTGGCTGTGTGGAATGAGCTTCCAGTGAAGGTGGTGGAGGCAGGTTCGTTTTTATCATTTAAAAATAAATTGGATAGTTATATGGATGGGAAAGGTATGGAGGGTTATGGTCTGAATGCAGATGTATGGGACTAGGGGAGAATACGTGTTCAGCATGGACTAGAAGGGTCGAGATGGCCTGTTTCCGTGCTGTAATTGTTATATGGTTATATGGTTATTCAGCCTTTTATTCTTTATCGGTCTTTTATTCAACCAATCTGCTGATCAAACCCCCTCCCCCCCATCCCCTGTATCCACCTATCACTTTGTCCTACTACCACCTCTCTTTTCTAGCTTCCTCCCCCACTCCTACAACAATCAGTCTGAAGAAGGGTCCCGACCCGGAACATCACATGTCCGTTCCTTCTACAGTCGCTTCCTGACCCGCTGTTACTCAAGCATTTTATGACTTACTCTTTAAACAAAACAATACTCCAAATACACAACAAGATTGCTTGACATCGGGTAAGGATCCATGAAAATTGCATTTAAAGTGGATTCAACCCTCCTCCGTCAGGCAAGAGGTACAGCAGCTTGTAAACGCAAGCCTCCAGATTCAGTGACACTTTCTTACCAGCTGTTATCAGGCAACTGAACCATCCTATCACCAACTAGGGAGCAGTCCTGATCTACCTCATTGCACACCGTCAGACTTTACTGGACTTTAGTTTAGTTTAGTTTGGAGATACAGCGTGGAAACAGGCCCTTCGGCCACCGAGTCTGCACTGACCAACAAAAGTATATGAGTTCTATCCAATTCATTACGGACAATTTACAGTAGCCAATTAACCTACGTCTATGGAATGTGGGAGGAAACCGGAGCACCCGTAGAAAACCCATGCCATCACACGGAGAACGTACAAACACCGTACAGACAGCACCCCTAGTCAGGATCAAATCCATGTCTCTGGCACGGCAGCAACTCTCCAGCTGTGCCACCGTGCCACCCAAATCTTGCACTAAACATTATTCCCTTTACCCTGTGGAGGCTTGATTGGAATCATGTATTATCATTCCGCTGACTGGTTAGCACACAACAACAAATACTTTTAACTGTACCTCGGTACACGTGACAATAAACTAAACTAAAGTGAACTAAACTGGGTGGAGATGTTCATGGGCAGGATGTGGTGGGAGCAGAGAGTGATTGCAAAATATGAGTAAATATCACCATGTTTGCTTCTGCGTATTTTATTGTAATGGCTTGTGCATGTTTTGAAGCAGTGGTCTGGAATTGATCTGACCTCAGATGTGACCAACTAGAGATAAAGTGGTAAACAGAACAAAGTATTGCCGTGTTAGATTCCACGATCTATTGCTCCAGTTTTCTCCGGTGTCAGGTAAAAGGGAAAATTATCCCCACAATCTAATTCCCTGCATCAACCGCTCTGACAGGAAAACTCCATTAAAACAAGAAAGATCGATGTTAATTTGGATGACACAAGCAACTGTGGTCTGCAAGACAATGGCCCTTGTGGTGGTAAGAGTGGTGAATCTCTGGAATTCTCTGCCATAGAAGGTAGTTGAGGCCATTTCATTGGCTATATTTAAGAGGGTTAGATGTGGCCCTTGTAGCTAAAGGGATCAGGGGGTATGGAGAGAAGGCAGGTACAGGATACTGAGTTGGATGATCAGCCATGATCATATTGAATGGCGGTGCAGGCTCGAAGGGCTGAATGGCCTACTCCTGCACCTATTTTCTATGTTTCGATGTTTCTATGATTGAACCTGGAACACAACACAATGTGCTGGAGGAACTCAGCTGGACAGGCACCGTACGGATCGAGAACCTTCTTCAGATTAGATAACGGATCGAGACCCTTATTCAGACTTACCAAAATCAGTCGGACTAATCAACTTGGAGTAACTCAGCAAGTCAGGTAGCGTCTCTGGAGTATGAGGACAGGCAATGTTTCAGGTCATACAGACATGGAAAATAGGTGCAGGAATAGGTCATTTGGTCCTTCGAGTCAGCACCACCATTCAATATTATCATGGCTGATCGTCCAAAATCAGTACCCCGTTCCTGCTCTCTACCAATATCCTTTGATTCTGTTAGCCCTTGGAGCTAAATCTAACCCTCTTGAAAACATCTGCCGGGACAGAACACTACTTCAGACTGAGGAAGAGTCAAGTGGCATCTCTGGAGGACATGGACGGGTCATGTTTTAGGGCACTGATGATCTTCAGTGTGACCCAGCTCTAGATAGAGACAAAGTGCTGGAGTAACTCAGCGGGTCAGGCAGCATCTCTAGAGAAAACGTAGGTGACGTTTTGGGTCGGAACCCTTCTTCTGAAAGTAGAGGTGTGGGGCTCATCGGATTGGCAGCCAACATAATCAAAGACTTGTCCCAACCTGATCATTCACTTTTCTCCCTGCTCTCATCAGGCAGAAGATACAGAAGCTTGAAAGTGCGCACCAACAGATTCAGCAACAGCTTCTTCCCCTCTGTTATCAGGCTTCCGAATCACTGTCCGATTCACCTCTACCCCATTGAGGGACATTGGACTTTGTCTGTGGAACCGGTGTGCTACAGTGCTGAGAATTAAATTCTGCACTTTGTATCTTCCACTTTGCTCCACCTATTGTACTTGAGTTTGGGTTAATTGTATTTATGTATAGTAGTATCTGATTTGATTGGATAGCATGCAAAACAAAGCTTTTCAAAATAGGTGCAGGAGGAGGCCATTCGGCCCTTCGAGCCAGCACCGCCAACTATTGTGATCATGGCTGATCATCCTCAATCAATAACCCGTGCCTGCCTTCTCCCCATATCCCTTGATTCCACTAGCCCCTAGAGCTCTATCTAACTCTCTCTTAAATCCATCCAGTGACTTGGCCTCCACTGCCCTCTGTGGCAGGGAATTCCACAAATTCACAACTCTCTGGGTGAAAACGTTTTTTCTCACCTCAATCTAAATGCCTCCCCTTTATTCTAAGTACATTTGGAACTCTCAGAAGGCGATTTATGGCGAGTCACAAAGATCAATTGGTTTTGAGCTCAAGGAAAGTAATTGAATAGAGAAGTAAGTTTCGACAGCCATGCCACATCCGCTAGATTCTGTTTTTTTATATTTTGCATATGTTGTTTGAGAGATGAGTGTGTGGTTGTATGATAAGTATCAGTTTGCGGTTATGTTGAAGAGGGACAATGTATTACTGTGGAGTAAGTTACCGGTTCTTCATAAATTATTTTAATCTTTTTTTTAATATGTTTATTTTATTAGGAGCTATTGTACAAGAATAAAGCAATCAGCATGAGAGTTATACAATTTCCGTACAGCTTCATTTTTAACATCTTATAAATTGATACATAAATCGAAAAGAATAAATTTATACATAAATCGAGGAAAAGAGAAAAACGAAAAGAATGAAGAAAAAGAAGAAAGATGCAAAAAAGAGAGAATTGTTATCTTTGACCTTTAAGACGGCATATTCTGTTTCTTGGGATTGCTCGGTCCATCTCAATTCCTGTCTTTGCTGTCCCTCCTTGCAATAAACAGGCGCCTAATGCAGATTTTCATAGTTTATTGAAACATTATCCTGCAACACAAAAATAACAATAAGAACCACTTGCAAATATTAGTGTTATAGAGTTGATATCATAGTTATAGAGCACGGAAACAGACCCATCGGCCCAACTCGTCTACGCCGACCAAGATGCCCCATCTAAGATAGTCCCATTTGCCCTCGGTTGGCACTAGTCCCTCTAAACCTTTTGTGTCCATGTACCTGTCCAAATATCTTTTAAATGGTGTTGTAGTCCCTGCCCCAACTACGTCCTCCGGCGGCTCGTTCCATATACCCACCACCCTCTGAGTGATAAAGTTGCCCCTCAAGTTTTTCCCTCTCACATTAAACATATGCCTTCTATTTCTCAATTCCCTTTGGCTATAATAACTCAGTGCATTCACCCACCTATTCCCATTATGATTTTATACACCCCAATAAGATCGCCCCTTATCCTCCTGTGCTCCAGGGAGTCCAAGCCTGCTCAACCTCTCCCTGAAGTCCTGTCAACATCATCGTAAATCGTCTCTGTAGACATTCCAACTTATGGTTAGAAAGATATTTTCTTCATTTTAGAATTGGAGAAGCGGAGGAATTTTAGAACTTTAGAACATTTTGGATAACAATAGAACGGAGATGAGAGGATTTATTTAGCCAGATGGTGGTGAATCTGTGGAATTTATTAGCGCAGTCAGTGGTAGAGGCCAAGACATTGGATCATTTTAAAGCGGAGAATGATAGATTCTTGATTAGTACGGGTGTCAAAGATTACGGTGAGAAGGCAGGAGTATTGGTTGAGAGGGAAAATTAGATCAGCCATGAGTGAATGTCAGAGCAGACTCGATGGGCTGAATGACCTAATTCTGCTACTATGTCTGATGATCTTATGGTCATTTTATTTTTAGCTGAATCTAATGAGGTATTCTGTTCCTGATTTATAATTTATAATTTATAAATTATAATGAGGCTCTGTTCCTGATTTTTATTGAAAAGTCATGTGAAATCAGTAACGAATTTGATTAGTAAACACCAAATGGGCAAAAGCTAAAGTGTGGGTGTGTGTGTGTCCATGGACTAGTCAGTGATCGATGGGCATGTGACACTTGTGGGCAATATCTGTTTCACTGATATCATTATCAACATCACCCGGGAATGAAGCAGGTTACAAAGAGTGGTGGACACTGCCTAGTCCATCACAGGAACAGACCTCCCCAACATCAAAGGGATCTGCAGGAGGCGCTGCCTCTAAAAGTCAACCAATATCATCAGAGACCCACAGCACTCTGGCCACGCTTTCATTTCATTCCTGCTATCAGGAAGAAGGTACAGAGGAATGTGTGAACAGCAATGTCCAGGTTCAGGAACAGCTTCTTTCCACCAACCATCAGGCTCTTGAACACTGCACAACATCAACTAAACTGTCTTTAGTTGCACTACACACTTTGTGGGTTTTTGCAATGGTATTGGAGTTATTAATGGATTGCATTTTTGTTTGCTATATATTCTTTGTATGCCTTGTGTTTACAGGCTTGTTATGCTGCTGCAAATAAGAATGTTATTGTTCTGTTGTCAGTGTATATGACAACAAATGATAACACTCTTGTCCCTTAACAGGGTCAACCAACCTTCTCATCAGTTTCACCGTCGAGGAAACATATCTATCCATATTCAGCAGAGATACTGCCTGGCAGTTGAGTCTTTGGGTCATTTTCTGATCTTAACAATGGCCAGTCCATTGTATTCAGTTTTCCCAACAACAAAGCTTGCTAGAATCAGATAGACACAAACTCAACGAGACAGACAACGTCTATGTGGTGGACAGGTGACGTTTCAGATTGGGACTCTTCTTCAGACTGGGGGGGGGGACTGAAAGTAAGCAAAGACTGGGACAAATCAGGGCCGGCAACAAATGATCTCAGGCAGGGAGGTATTGATGGGATTGTTGTTGGCAGGGGACAGTGTGATATGACGGTGGAATATTGCTAGAATCAGAGAACTTTGCGCTGGCACTTCATATTTTACTGAAGTGACCTCCAACTGCAAAAATTCATCTGACCACTCACTGAGCTGTTTAAGGAGAAAACCCACCCCCATCACTTTCAGCTGCTGCACATCCAGGGAAAGATATCGGGCAGAGTTAATTAATTCATCCATGCTCTAATTTCCCCCCATGTCACAAAGAAGTGCGGGTTTGTGGTCTTATGTAAATTGCCCCCAGTGTGTAGGGAATATCTATGCCTGCTATAATCTGCCATTGTGACCTGTATCTGACCATCTCTAAAAGGACAAGATTAACAGCTGTTTTGTTTGTCGCGCGCTATCAGGTTTTGTGTGTGTAAAATGATACGGAGGTGAAAGTCAGTCTGAGGAGTGCAACTAATGTTATGTGCAAAAAGGTGCATGATTAGGGGGCACATTGGCGCAGCGGCAGAGTAGCTGCCTCACAGCGGCAGAGACCTGGTTTTAATCCCGACTGACTACACGTGCTGTCTGTACAAAGTTTATATGTTCTCCCCTTGATCGCGTGGGACCTCCAGATGCTCCAGTTTCCTCCCACACTCCAAATACATACAGGTTTGTAGGTTAATTGGCTTTGGTAAATGTGTAAAATGTCCCCAGTGAGTAGGATCGCGCTAGTGTAAGAGGTGATTGCTGGTCGGTGCGGACTCGATGGGCCAAATGTCCTGTTTCCACGCTGTATCTCTAAAGTCTAATCAGACTTGGTCAAGATATGTCATTTCATCAACGCTAGGATATACACTTGAAGAAGTGAGAAATAACATTGAGGACAATGAGACCCTGGAATTATACTCCAGGCTTAAAGTCTTCACAGAGTAGAAGAATAAAAAAGTAACAGAAGATAGACACAGAATGCAGGAGCAACTCAGCCGGTGAGGCAGCATCTCTAGAGAGAAGGAATGGGCGACGTTTTGGGGTCGAGATCCTTCTTCAGACTGATCAAAACCTTTGATTTTTACCAGCATCTGAAGTTCTTTCTTACGCAAAAAAGTAACAGAACCGAACTTCTTTAATAAATACGCAAGGAACTGCAGATGGTGGCTTGGAAAAAGCCCCAAAGTGCTTGAATAACGCAGCCAGATTTTCCTATCCTGGGTAAAATACCCTGCATTCACAATAATGAGTAAACCAGGCACTTGAGGTCATTTTACGCATAGTAGATTTAGTTGAAGAGAATGGAATCCAACGCATATTAGTAGCAACATCACTTCTTCAACAACGAAACTCATTACACAGCAATGCCCAATGACTGGTATGCAGTTGATCACAAGGCCTCCTTGAAGAGGGAGTGTGTTTTGGAATATGGATCTCACTTTGTTGGCAGTATAATTCCAGCTGATGGAAGCAAACGGCAAACAAGTTAAATGCATTGAAAAATTCTCTCGATTGAAAAAGGACAGCGACAATTCGGGTTTGCTGACACAAGGAACTGCAGATGCACTGGACTTTAGAGAAACAGTGCGGAAACAGGCCCTTCGGCCCACCGAGTCCCCGTGCCGAACAGCGATTAACCCCTGCACTAGCACTATCCTACACACTAGTGATAGTTTTTACAGAATCCAATTTGAAGAATGAGAGGAAACGGGAGCACCCGGAGAAAACCCACGAATTAAGGGACAGAGGTTTAGGGGTAACATGAGGGGGAACTTCTTTACTCAGAGAGTGGTAGCGGTGTGGAATGAGCTTCAGTGGAAGTGGTGGAGGCAGGTGTAGGAGAGGTGGAGACAAGTGTAGGAGAGGTGTACTGACTGTGTGGGCAGACACTTTAGACGTGATTGCCCACCAGTCTCAAAAGCCGCTGTGTCTCTTTGTCCCTGGGATAGCAGGGGGCGATCAAACAGCACAATACCCCCTCTCCCTGTCCAAACCAACACGAAGGGCAACGATCCCAAGGCTTTAGCTTCAGGAACAGCTGCCATAACGCGAGAGAGATCATGCACTGTTTGTTGTAGGTCTCCTTTGCACGTCGGTGTTTCTGTCTTTCTCCACTCATTGTTGGCCCTATCTGTCACCACCCCCACCTACATCCCTCTGCTTCCCGGCCATGTGTGTGACCCTTTACCTCCTCTCTCCAGCTCCCCGCCCATTGCACTGGCGAGGGGGATTTGAACTGTCTTCACGTCGGCGATGCCAGCAGGTCACTGCTAGTCGCCCCGGGGCAGTCGCTCCCTTCAGTTTCCCAGGGGGTCGGGACGGGACTGGAGTTGGGAGGGAATGGTGGGGGGGGGGCAAGGGCAGTACAGTTCCGTCTCAGCTCCTCCCCAGGGTGGTGGCCTGAGACGTCAGGACCAGGAGAGTGGCCGCCACCCCAAGAACAAGACGTACCTTGCATACCATCAGATGGGCTTCTGACCCAGTTCGCCCACGGGTGCCCCCTCACACGTACCTTGCATACCATCAGCTTCTGACCCTACGGGGAGCGGGTTCCATTGGAGTTGGAGCGGGACTGGGCTGGAGTTGCTGTTGGCTATGGGTCTCTGGGTTCTCCGTGCTTGCAGTGGGCCTCGTGGGCCTGGGGGTCGGTGTCTCGTTGGTCCTGACGTCTCCGGCCACCCCCCTGGGCAGGAGCTGAGACTGGGAACTGTACCGCCCTTGCCCCCTTACTCTGCAACTGCAAACAACTCCACTCTCCTGCTCACCTAACCCCCCCACCCCCCCCACCTTTCCCTCCCAATTCCAGTCCTATCTCGACCCCCTGGGAAACTGAAGGGAGCAACTGCCCCGGGGCGACTGGCACTGACCTGCTGGCATCGCCGACGTGAAGACAGTGCAAAGCCCCCACGCTGGTGCAATGGGCGGGGAGCTGGAGAGGGGAGGGAAGGGGTCACACACATGGCCGGGAAGCTGGGGGTGGTGACAGATAGGGCCACCAATGAGTGGAGAAAGACAGAAACACCGACGTGCAAAGGAGACCTACAACAGTGCATGATCTTTCTCGCGTTATGGCAGGTGATTGTCGCTGGGAAACTGAAGGGAGCGACAATCTGCTGCTGCCTGCTCGCTGAGTTAAAGCGTTCCCACGGTAGACTCATGATACACTAAGGTAAACGCACGGGCCACTATGTTCTTACAAGTTTAAATGTTTCAATTCTTAACCACAAGGGTAAAATTGACTCGTGGAAAATTTTAAACATGTTTGATTTTTTGCAAGAGTTGACAAGTTTCTCGAGTACCTGCCGTTAGCGCCACGAGTCTCTAAGTTACGTCTACGAGTTTGGTACGTTAATCGTACGTTATTACCACGAGTTTTAACTCGGGGTACCTCGGGGTTCCGGTAGGCGGCGCGGCTCTGGCCAGCAGCGGCCTCTGCAGCCTGTCCGCGTTTTTGTTATTTTTTGTCTGTGTTTCTGTGTAGTGTTTGTTATTTTATGTTGGGGTGTGTGTGTGGGGGGGTGGGGGTGGGGGGTGGGGTGGGGGGGGGGGGGGGGAACTTTTGAATCTCTCCCTGCACTGGAGACCCGACCTTTTCTCGTCGGGTCTCAGGTGTCGTTGAGGCCGCAACGAGGAGCGGCCTCCAACGGGAAGAAGCCGGGGACTCTGGTGCCGACTCACCGTTGCCGTCGCGGAGCTGGCCGAGACCGGAGCGGGTGGAGCGGTGGAGGAGCGCTGCCGCTGCCGCTGCTGCTGCTGCTGCTGCTGCTGCCGATGCCGCTGCTGCTGCTGAGTCGGAGGCTGCTACTGCGGGTCTGCGGATGGCTCGGACGACCCCGCGCGGCTCCCTGGAGGGAGACCGCTTTTCGGGCTGCTGCAACGGCGAATTCTCCCGCCCGTGTTGCGGGGTCGAAGAGCTCCTGGAGCGGGGCCTAACACCATTGCCCCGCGCGGCTGGAACGGCTGCGGGACTTTGCGAGCGCACACCGGGGGCTCCAACACCAAGACCCGGTGTGCGACCTCGCACCACCCGGCGTGGCTTTAATGGCCGCGGGACAATCGCCATCGCCAGCCGGGGGCTTTGACTTTGACTGTGACATCGGGGGGGGGAGAGTGCAGTGGAGAGATAAGTGTTTTTGGCCTTCCATCACAGTTATGTGATGGATGTTTATGTTAAATGTAATTATGTTTTGTCTGGGGTCTATTTGTGTGTAATGTATGGCTGCAGAAACGGCATTTCGTTTGGACCCCCAGGGGTCCAAATGACAATTAAATTGACTCTTGACTCTTGACTCTTGACTCTTGTGTTAACTCGTAACGTGCGACTCAGCTATGAGGCAGCAACACTCCCACTGCGCCACCGTGCCGCAGAATGTCTTGTGTTATAGAGACATAGAGAGAGATACAGTGTGGAAACAGGCCCTTTGGCCCAACTCGCCCACACCGGCCAACAATGTCCCAGCTACACTAGTCCCACTTGCCTGCGCTTGGTCCATAACCCTCCAAACCCGCCCTATCCATTTACCTGTCAAACTGTTTCTTAAAGGATGGGATAGAATCAACTACCTAACCTGGCAGCTTGTTCCATACATCCACCATCCTTTGTGTGTAAAAGATACCCCTCGGATTCCTATTAAATCTTTTCCCCTTCACCTTGAACCTATGTCCTCTGGTCCTCGATTCCCCTACTTTGGGCAAGAGCCTCTGTGCATCTGCCCGATCTATTCCTCTCATGATTATGTATACCTCTATAAGATCTCCCATCATCCTCCTGTGCTCCATGGAATAGAGACCCAGCCTACTCAATCTCTACCTATAGCTCACACCCTCTAGTCCTGACAACATCCTCGTAAATATTTTCTGAAACCTTTCAAGCTTGACAATATCTTTCCTCTAACATAGTGCCCAAAACTGAACACAATATTCTAAATGCCGTCTCACCAACGTCTTATACAACTACAACATGACCTCTTAGCTTTGATACTCAATACTTTGACTGATGAAGGCCAAAGTGCCAAAAGCCTTTTCGACCACCTTATTTACCTGCGACTAGACCTTCAACGAACCATGGTCGAGTCCCAGGTAGATGCCTCTACTCTACAATATTACCCAGAGGCCTACCATTTACTGTGTAGGCCTTTGTTCAATGTCCCAAAATACAACATCTCACACATCTCTGTATTAAATTCCATCAACCATTCCTCTGCCCACCTGGCCAATCCTGCTACAATATTTCACAATCATCTTCACTATCTGCAAAACTACAAAGTCCATTACATCCAATAGTGCTGACGAATTTGTTCATATAAGCTGACAATACCGCAGTGTACATTAGAACATCGTGCATGCAACATAAGGGTAAATATCAAACTAAATTACTCACCTCATTTACTGAGTTATTTCGGTTTCTCATGCTTTGAATATCAACAGTTGTGTCATGGACAGATGATTCTATAAAAATATCATGAATATTTAGTGTATTTCAGAGATACAGGACAGAAACAGGCCATTCAGCCCACCGCGTCTACGCCGACCATCGATCACCTGTTCGGACTAGTTCTACATTATCCCATTTTCACATCCACTCCCTGCACACTAGAGGCAATTTACACACGGTCAATTAACCTACAAACCCACACATCTTTGGGATGTGGGAGAAAAACAAAGCACTCTGAGGAAATCCAAGTGGTCACAGGGAGAACATGCAAACTCTACACAAAGTCAGCACCCGTAGTCAGGATTCAAGAGAGAGTTAGATTTATTTCTTAGGGCTAAAGGAATCAAGGGATATGGTGAAAAAGCAAGAACGGGGTACTGATTTTAGATGATCAGTCATGATCACATTTAATGGTGGTGCTGGCTCGAAGGGCTGAATGGCCCACTCCTGCACCTATTGTCTATGTTTCTATGTTTCTAACCCGGATCTCTAGCACTGTGAGGCAGCAGCTCTACAAGCTGTCACCCTCATTTTGTTTAAATTATTTTAATCTCTCTGGGAACTAAAGACAATATTCACTTTTATATACTCAGTTTTTAGTTAAATTACAAAATAAAATGTACAATGTATACATTACCTTTTCCTTTCTTCAATTTATTGTGATAATGATACACAATCAAGACCCATATTGGTACTATTAGGATCAGACTCAGTCGAATGAAATAATACTTGGAGGATCCTTGAAAATCACAATTGAAATATGAATCAAAATAATGCTACAATGAATAGCAAATATAATCATGACTATTGCATGTTACATTACATTAAATCATTTAAATGCACTGTTACATGAAACATTAATCATGTATGTCGTTTAGTTTAATGTTGTTTAGAGGCACAGATAGAACCTGGTGCTTCAACCCGCAGAGTCCACGCTGACTATCGATCATCCGTTTACACCAGTTCTATGTTATCACCCTTTCACATCCACTCTCTACACACTAGAGACAATGTGCAGGGACCAATTGAACTACAAACCTTTATGTCTTTTGGACGTGCGAGGAAACCGGAGCACCCGGAGGAGGAAACCCACACGGTCACAGCTAAAACATGCAATCTCCGCACAGACAATTGAAACAGAAATATATTAAAATCTAATATTTCCGATATATTGCTCTTGTGAAATATGTCAATAGATTTTTTTCTGCAGGAATTCCATGGTAAATATTACCAATATGTCTGTTAATATAGATATGTGTAGGAAAGAACTGCAGATGGTGGTTTAAATCGAAGGCAAACACAAACTGCTGGAGTAACTCAGCGGAACAGACAGCATCTCTGGAGAGAAGGAATGGGTGACTTTTCTGGTTGGGACTTTTCTTCAGACTGATGTCAGGGAAGTGGGCAGTACAGAGATAAAATGTAGTCAGAGACAGTAAGACTGGTAGGAGAACTGGGAAGAGGGAGGAGATGGAGAGAGAGGGAAAGCAAGGGCTACTTGAAGTTAGAGAAGTCAATGTAACTATAGATACTCCTTGATTATCACTTAATATTCTAGTTCTACAAATATCTATACTTAAAGAAATGAGACAGGCCTTTCAGAGGTGAAAACCAACATTATTCTATTCATAGATTAACATTCTTACTATTCACTAAGTTTACTGTTACTGGGGTAAAGATTGGATCCTTGTGTTGTAAATGACCGCAATATAACGTGTTGTAAATGGGGTCAAGGAAAGAGCGTTCACATCGCGGCCCTGTTTCCACCAATCTCCCACCATCACGCACAAGAAGCACAACAAGCGCAAGACAGACATCATTGTATGGCTGTGGCTGAACAACTTCTAATCTTGGGTGTGGACTCAATAGGTGTTGTGAATTACCGAGCTGTTTATGAGAAGTGAAACATTTCACAAACCACTAGCGTTTACATAGAAACATAGAAAATAGGTGCAGGAGTAGGCCATTTGGCCTTCGAGCCTGCACCGCCATTCAATATGATCATGGCTGATCATCCAACTCAGTATCCTGTACCTGACTTCTCTCCATACCCCCGATCCCTTTAGCCACAAGGGCCACATCTAACTCCCTCTTAAATATAGCCAATGAACTGGCCTCAACTACCTTCTGTGGCAGAGAATTCCAGAGATTCAACACTCTCTGTGTGAAAAATGTTTTTCTCATCTCGGTCCTAAACGAGTTCCCCTTATCCTTAAACTGTGATCCCTTGTTCTGGACTTCCCCAACATCAGGAACAATCTTCCTGCATCTAGCCTGTCCAATCCCTTAAGAATTTTGTAAGTTTCTATAAGATCCGCCTTCAATTTCCTAAATTCTAGCGAGTACAATCCGAGTCTATCCAGTCTTTCTTCATATGAAAGTCCTGACATCCCAGGACACCCCAGGTATATTGGAAAATCAGCTGCGTAACTGCTTCCTAAAAGCCTCTTAAACACCACTATCATATCTGCCTCCACTACCACCCCTGGCAGCGTGCACATCTTTGTTAAACTTTGCCCCTTATAAACCAAACAACAAGGAAAAATCATTATGCAAAATCAACAGTGAATCCTTTATGTAGTGGTCTGTCTTGGAATGTGTTGTGTACGGAATCTGCCAACCTCATAGAGTTTAGAACATAGTACAGGCCCTTCAATTTGCAATGTCTGTGACAAACATGGAGCCAAGTTAAACCAATCTTCTCTGCCTGCACGTGAATCATATCCCTCCATTCCCTGCACATCCACATGCCTATCTAAACACCTCTTAAATGCCACTATCATATCAGCCTCCACCACCACTACTAGCAACATGTTCCAGGCACTCACCACCCTCTGTTTAAAACAACTTGTCCCGTACATCTCCTTTAAACTTTGCCTCTCTCACCTTGAAGCTATGTCCTCTAGTCCTTGACATTTCCACTATATAGCATTCACATTGATTTGCTATATCTGCTTACTGGCTTCAGTAAATCATTTACTATGAAACCAAGATCTCCCAAGTCACAGAGGATAAATGCTGTCTCCTGCCATATAATAATAAAGCACTACATTGGTTAGTAAGTAAAGTAACCAATCTACAACAAGAAGGTTTAAAAAAAAAAATTAACGAAAAGAAAGAAAATGGTGGAAATATGCAGCAGGTCAGGCTCCGGAAGTGGCGGCGCTGTTGAACGGCTCTCCTGCAGTCCATCTGTTTTTACTTTTTTGTGTTGTTTTTTTTTGTCTTGTTTAGTTACATTTTTGGTTATTAGGTTGTGTTATGTGTGTGGGGTGGGGGGGGCCTAAAACAGGGCTTTCTGTCTCTCCCTTCGGGGGAATGCGACTTTTTCTTGTCATATCCCCCTTCTCTGCCTCCGTCTGCGCTGAGGCCTAATGGCGGAGCTGGCGGCCTCCAACCTGCGACCGACCTCGAGGCTCCGGAGCTAGGCTGGCCGTCTTCGAGCTGTGGCCGCGTTCGGGCGCTCCAGTGACTCGACGCTCCCATGAGGGCGACCCGGCGCGGGGCTGAGATGCTCCGGTGGCAGCGGCACAACTCGACGCTCGGGGCTGAGATGGCGCTCCAGTGAGGGCGGCCCGGCGCAGGGCTGGGACGGCGCTCCGATAGCTGAGGCGGCGTTCTGGCGGCGGCGACCTGAATCTGGGGCTCGGCCGCGGGCCAGTGGACGAAATCGTCGGGAATTCGCAGGTCACAGGCAGTGCCTGTTTTCCGGAGCTCCCATGGCAACAACTGCATCCGCTGGACTGGAGGGCGGCAGCTTCGACCACCCCGGGCCGCCCTCCGGTGATCCGGTAGGCGGCGCGGCTCTGGCCAGCAGCGGCCTCTGCAGTCTGTCCGCGTTTTTATTATTTTCTGTCTGTGTTTTAATGTAGTTTTTGTTATTTTATGTTGGGGTGTGTGTGTGGGGGGGTGGGGGGTGGGGTGGGGGGGGGGGGGGGGGGAAACTTTTTAAATCTCTCCCTGCACTGGAGACCCGACCTTTTCTCGTCGGGCTCCGTTGTCGTTGAGGCCGTAACGAGGAGCGGCCTCCAACAGGAGGAAACCGGGGACTCAGGTGCTACTCACCGTCGCCGTCGCGGAGCTGGCCGAGTCTGGAGCGGGTTGCTGCTGCTGCTGCTGCTGCTGCTGAGTCGGGGGCTGCTGCTGCGGGTCTGCGGACAGCGGCGCCGGGAGCCGGCGGATCCCTGGAGAGAGACCGCTTTTCGGGGCTCCTACAACGGCAAATTCTCCCGCCCGAGTTGCGGGGTTGAAGAGCTCCTGGAGCGGGGCCTTACACCACTGCCCCGCGCGGCTGGAACGGCTGCGGGACTTTACGAGTGCACACCGGGGGCTCCAACACCAAGACCCGGTGTGCGACCTCGCACCACCCGGCGTGGCTTCAATGGCCGCGGGACAATCGCCATCGCTAGCCGGGGGCTTTGACTTTGACTCTGACATCGGGGGGGGGGGGAGAGTGCAGTGGAGAGATAAGTTTTTTTTGGCCTTCCATCACAGCTATGTGATGGATGTTTATGTAAAATTGTAATTATGTTGTGTCTGGGTCTATTTGTGTGTAATGTATGGCTGCAGAAACGGCATTTCGTATGGACCTCTAGGGGTCCAAATGACAATTAAATTGACTCTTGAATTGACTCTTGACTCTTGGAGCGTGAACCGTCCCGTTCGCGGAGCTCGGTGAGCCGCGGGACTGACTTACCATCGCCCGGTGGGGTAACAGCATATCGCCTCAGCGCAGAGGGAGAAGAGGAGGGAAGAGACAGTAACCCTAAGATTTTTGCCTCCATCACAGTGAGGAAGTGCCTGGTGAACTCACTGTGGTGGATGTTAATTTGTGTTTATTGTGTGTTTTGTTGTTTATTATTACATGTATGGCTGCAGGCAATGACATTTCGTTCTGAATGACAAATAAAGGATCTAATCTAATCTAATCTAAAAATGTGTAAAGGGAAACAAAGTTAAAGAAACAGGTCAAGGACCGATCGTGAGAACAGGGAGCAAATTAGACGATAGAGAGGAGCAGAATTTCATAGGAAGGAACTACTGGTTCAAATCGAAGATAGAAACAAAATGCTGAAGTAACTCAGTGGGACAGGCAGCATCTGTGGAGAGAAGGAATGGGTGACGTTTTGAGTCAATACTTCTTCAGACTGAAAGTTAAGGGAAAGGGAAACAAGAGATACCGGCAATGATGTCAAGAGATAAAGGAAACAGGTCATTGTTAGCTGTAGCTAGGTGAGAACAAAAAGCTGTTGTGACTTGGATGGGGAGGGATGGAGAGAGAGAGGGAATTCAAGGGTTACTTGAAGTTAGACAACTCAATATTCATACCCCTGGGTTGTAAGCTGCCCAAGCGTAATATGAGATGTTGTTCCTCCAATTTCCTTTTTTTTTAAATACATTTTTATTAGAGGCATCTGCATATCATAATCCAAACCAGTACAGACTTTGTTTAATGGTTACATATTAACTATCCAGGTTTCCAGGGAGCCAGTTACCAATGTAGCTGGGATCCTCCTTTATCGGTTACACATTAACATTGCCTTTAATTATTTATTTATATTTATAGATAGGAAAAATAAAGAAAGAAAGAAGGAAATTAGAAAAATAGGATAAACTATCAATAATACAACTTGGGGCCAGAGAACATAACTATTCATCTAGTCCTGGGTTCAGGCTTCAGTCCGGCCTCCACGCCGGTCCAATTTACCCCTTCAAATAATCTATAAATGGAGACCATATTCTAGTAAATAATTCTGGTTTGTGAATTAAGACAAATCTAATTTTTTCCAAATGTAAGGTCTCCGACATCTCCATAATCCACATCTTGATTGTGGGGGTTGTTGGGTTTTTCCAAAATTTTAATATCAATTTTTTCCCAATTATTATACTGTAATGAAGGAAATCTCTTTGGTTTATTCTGAGGTTTAGGTATTGTTCTGATATGCCCAATATTATTAATTTAGGATCGGGATCGATTTGGATATTGACAACTACAGAGATTATTTAAAAAATATCCATCCAGTAATTTTTAATTTTACTACAGATTACAAAAGCATGGGTTGAATTAGCCACGTGGGATTGAAATTTATCACAGAGAGGAGAGATATTAGGAAACATTATATTTAATTTTGTTTTAGAATAATGCAGTCTATGTAGTGCTTTAAATTAAATTAAAGAATGTTTGGCATTTAACGAACATTGGTGTATATGTTGTAGGCTTTTGTCCCAAATATCTTTCGTTATAGGTTGAGCTAATTCCTTTTCCCATGCTTCTCTGTATAATTCCGGCGACGGATTCTCACTGTCTATAAAAGTATTATAAATGTGAGATATTAATTTGACTGTGTTAGGGTGTTTATTCAAACATTCATCTCAAATCTCTGGCTCTCTGGTTCTGTGTTCTCGTGTATGCGATTTAACATAATCTTTAAGTTGTAAATATCTAAAAAAATTATTTGAATGTAATCCGTAATTCTGTTGTAACTCCTGAAACGCGAGAAAAATACAATTTCTATAAACATGTCCCATCTTTTTAATTCCATGATTTTTCCATTGTACAAACCCTTTATCCAACACTGAGGGTTTAAATAAAGGTTTATTTGCAATGGGGAGAGAAAGTGATAAATTATCCAATTTTAATGACTTTTTTAGTTGTTTCCAAATTCGAATACCACTATATATTATAGGGTTTTCACTATAGATTTTTAAATTCAATTTTGTGGGAGCTAACAGAATCGGACCAATTTCAAAAGGCAAACAGTCTTCCTTTTCCATCTTTAACCAGTCTGGTTGTTGATCCATATCGTCCAACCAAAAATTCATATTTTTGACATTGACTGCCCAAAAGTAAAATAAAAAAATTGGTAAAACTAATCCTCCTTTGGTCTTGGATTTGCATAAGTGTTTTTTGCTTATTCTATGGTTCTTATAATTCCAAATAAAACTTGTCACTGTGGAGTCAACTTTTTAAAATAAATATTTTGGGAGATTTATAGGAATTGATTGTAAAAGGTATAGCAATTGCAGAAGGAAAATCATTTTTATAGCGTTAAATCCACCGAGCATTGAAATGAGAAGTGTTTTCCAATATTGAATATTCTTATGCAATTTATTAAGTAAAGGCATGAAATTTGATTTAAATAAAGAAGTATATTTCATGGTCGCATAAATTCCTAGGTATTTACATTTTTCCTTGACTATTCTGAAAGGTGATTGTTGCAATATGTATAACTTGGCATAATCTCACTTTTAAGTGTAACTTTTAAGCACTATTCCAATTAATTCTATATCCCAAAAATAAAACAAATTGAGTTATAAGATTTAACAAGTTTGGAATGCTGATTTGTGGGTTTGTAATATATAGTAATACATCGTCTGCATATAGAGAGATTTTATTAACTGTATTTTTAGTATTATACCCATATATTTCTGGATGTGTTCGAACACTTTCTGCTAGTGGTTCAATAGCAAGGGCAAATAATAATGGAGATAACGGGCATCCTTGTCTGAAACCTTTAGATAAATATAATTTTGTTGATAACATTTGATTTGTCATTATGCTAGCTGTTGGGTTAGTGTATAAAAGCTTAACCCATGTGCAAAACGTCTCACCCAGTTGAAATGTTTCCATCACCGAAAATAAATAGGGCCATTACTCCAATTTCCATTTAACCTCACTTTGATTATGGAGGAGGCCTAGAACAGAAAGGTTAGAGCGGGAATGAGAAGGAGAATTAAATGTGTTTAGCAACTGGGAGATCAGGTAGGGCCAGGCGGACTGAGAGAAGGTTTTCAGCGAAATGATTGCCCAGTCTACATTTGGTCTTGCCGATATATAAAGGTCAAGGTCAAAGGTCAAAAATTGTATTTGCCATTTGTGCTTACACACATAGGAACTCTTGCGCGGTTGTTCAGAGAGTCAGGTCACGTCAAGTTAAAAAGACACACAGAAGACACATAATCTATAAAAACATATACTTCTCTAGAACTAAAAAAGAAAGAAAATGCCTAAAACCCTATATAAAGGGAAAAGTGAGAGCATTGTAAATTACACAAACCCTATATAAAAAGTGTCGATTGCATTGTAAATTGCACAGGCCCAGGAGACAATATAATATAATATGATGTGCTATGAGGTAGGTCAGAACATCAGTTCATAAGAGTCCACATCTTGAACAACGGATACAGTAGGTGAGGTTGGAGGAGATGCAAGTGAACCTCTGCCTAACCTGAAAGGACTACCGGGATCCCGGGACGGAGTCGAGGGAGATGGTATAGGGACAGGTGTTGCATCTCTTGTGGTTGCAGGGGAATTTTTTCCAGGGTGATATTCCTGGGGGAAAAGTGGCAATAGTGGAAGATAGACACAAATTGCTGTAGTAACTCAGCGGTTCAGTCAGCATCTCTAAAGAAAAGAAATACTGTAGGTGACGTTTCGGGTCGCAACCCTTTTTCAGACAGATAGATAGATAGAGAATGTAGGAACGAAATGCAGATGCTGGTTTATACCAAAGATAGACCAATGAAAACAAGTAAACTACTCTAAAGTAGAACATATAACAATACAGGATCAGGTCCTTCAGCCCACAATGTCTATGAAGAACATGATGCCAAGTTAAACTAATCTCTGTTTGCATATCATCCACATCCCTCCATTCCCTGCAAATCCATGTGCCTATCAAAACCTCTAACCTCCAACACCACAAATCGCATCTGCCTCCCCCACCACCCCTGGCAGCATGATCCAGCTCACACCACCCTCAATAAAAAAATTAAATGCTCATAAGATCATGAGCATTTGTGAAGAGAAAATCAGATTCAACGATTCAGGTCAAAACCTGTGTCAATATTTTTAACTTTTTTGTTTTAATTTAGTTTAGTTTAGTTTATTGTTACATGGACTGAGATACAGCAAAAAGCTTTTGTTTTCTCATCAAAATATACAATTTTGCCTTTTCCCCCCCCACATTATGCTAGACTTCACATCTATTTTCTTGTTCATATATTCTATTCACAATCAACATTCCTATCTGTCTTTGTATAATTCAAAAATTCAGCAACATCACAACGCTGCCTTCATAGGAGTCGTATACATTACAATATTTCATAATATTCAGTCTGAAGAAGGGTCCTGACCCGACACATCACCTATCCATGTTCTCTAGAGATGCTGCCTGACCCGCTGAGTTACTCCAGCAATTTTCCCACTGTTCCACCATATTCCACGGTCCTTGTAAAGAAACCAAGTTGATTTAACAGCAACACTATAACCGGTGGGGCACCAGGAGCGAAATTGAAGTGGAAATAATTAAGTATTGTGTATAGTTTATGGAGATACAAGGAAGGGCAGATGCTGGAATCTTGAGCAAAACAGAACGTGTTGGAGCTACTCAGCGGGTCAGGCAGCATCTGTGGAGGGAATGGACAGACGATGTTTGGATCGGGAACCTTCGTCAGTCTGAAACGTCGTCTGTTCATTCCCTCCACAGATGCTGCTTGACCCGCTGCATTTGTTTATAGTTTATATATTCACCTAAACCCTTTTTGTCGAGATCCCATCTGTGCGTCGATGAACGCAGAATAAATTAAATTAATTAAACAATATGAAATTTGCAGGCACAAGGAACCGCAGATGCTGGAATCTTGAGCAAAACACAAAGTGCTGGTGGAACTCAGTGGGTCAGACAGCATCTGTGGGCTGAAGGGTTCCGACCCGAAACGACTCATGTCCATTCCCTCCACAGATGCTGAGTTCCTCCAGCTCAAGATTCCAGCATCTGCAGTTTCTCGAGTATCAATTTTATACATCTTTCTTCAACTTCCATTATTATTTGAGACATTTACCGTTAAAATACAGGGTACAAGATGTACATAATAATGTCATCATTTTAAAATGATGAGAGGGATAGACAGTTGATGTGGATCAGCTTTTCCTTTTGAGAATAGGGAAGATTCAAACAAGAGGACATGACTTCAGAATTAAGGGACAGAAGTTTAGGGGTAACATGAGGGGGAACTTCTTTACTCAGAGAGTGGTAGCGGTGTGGAATGAGCTCCCAGTGGAAGTGGTGGAGGCAGGTTTGTTGGTATCATTTAAAAATAAATTGGATAGGCATATGGATGAGAAGGGAATGGAGGGTTATGGTATGAGTGCAGGCAGGTGGGACTAAGGATAAAAAGTTGTTCGGCACGGACTTGTAGGGCCGAGATGGCCTGTTTCCGTGCTGTAATTGTTATATGGTTATATGGTTAATATATTGATATGATAAAGCACTTACGCCGTATTGTAACGGTAAATGTTTCAAATAATAATGAAGAAAGATATATATATATATATTGTGCTGATATCATCGATGCATAAACATACATATATATAATATATATGGCAGCAACTCAAATATGTATATATATATTTATCGATGCACAGATGAACTGTACTTGAGTTGCTGTTACAGCGCAGTAGACGCGGGTTCAATCCTGACTACGGGTGTTGGATGTGCGGAGTCTGTACGTTCTTCCCGTGACCTGTGTGGGTTTTTTTCCGGGTGCTCCGGTTTCCTCCCACACTCCAAAGACGTACGAGTTTGTAGGTTAATTGGCTTCGGTAAAATTGTAAATTGTCCCCAATGTGCAGGATAGTGTTAGTGTATGATGTGTTTAAGAAGAAAGGTCTCGACCCGAAACGTCGCATATCTTTCTCTACATAGATGCGGCCTCACCCGCTGAGTTCCTCCAGCGTGTGTTTGTCTAGCCAGTGTATGAGGTGATCGCTGATGGGCCGAAATGCCTTTTGCCGCGTATCTCTAAAGTCTAAATACATATTTGCAGTTGATATTGTACACATTGAGTGATCTTATACACTTTTGATCAGGTTTATCAATTGCGTTCAACGTTCTCCAGAGATGCTACTAGACGCTGCTGAGTTACTTCAACACTTTGTGTCTTTTTTGTAATCTAGAATCTGCAGTTCATTGTGGCTACGTTTAACAAATGTGTACACATGTACTATTAAACCTTGCAACCTTGGACATGTGTAGGAAGGACCTGCAGATGTTAGTTTACGGCGCAGATAGACACAAAATGTTGGAGTAACTCGGCAGTAACTGAGCCGCTGAGTTACTCCAGCACTCTGTGTATCTTCAGTAATTGGAGGACGCTGACTGCCACGTTCATTCAAGCCACTTACTTGGGATGGGAGGGAAACGTTTGCTCACCGAGCCCGTCCCCGTGAGGTGCTGAACCAGGCAGGTGACGACCATGCCCGCCTCTAGCCGAGGGCCGGTGAGCCGCAGCCGGGAGCTCACGTTGAAGCTTCCATCCTCATTCTCCCTCAGCGGCCCCGCTTCTGTTTCATAGGACAACTGGCCCACGACAGCCCAGGACATGTTCAGCTCCCTCGGGAAGAATCCGGCGGCCACACAAGTCAGGCTCCGCGTCTCTGCGCCTTTTACCCCGGCATCCAGGGTCAGCGAGATATCAGGCTTCGCTGCGTAAAGTAGGAAAATAACACGGTGTGAATCTTCCTGTCGCTCTCAGTCATGCATGAAGCAACTATGATAACACGGCACGCCGTGCACCTGCTTAAGGAGCAACCAAGTAATTCAATGGATTATTAGCGGAATAAAGAGGAGCTGCAAACGCTGGTTTATACCAAAGAAAGGCACAAGTACTGGAGTAACTCAGAGGGTCAGGCGGCATCTGTGGAGAACATGAACAGCTGACGAGACACAAAGTGCTGGAGTAACTCTTCATGGATGATATGCGATGTTTCGGGTCGGGTTACATCTACAGACTACATCTCTTCAGTCTGTGTCTCAAAATGCACAATAAGAGAGAAAAATACAGGAAGCGAATGAAATGGACGTGGAGACACAAGGAATTGGAGATGCTGGAATTTTTAAGAATAATGAGTAAGCCATTTAGAATGGAGATGAGGAAAAACATTTCTCCCAGAGAGTTGTGAATCTGCGGAATTCTCTGCCTCAGAAGGCAGTGGAGGCATTCTCTGGATGCTTTCAAGCGAGAGTTATAGAGCTCTTAAAGATAGCGGAGTCCATGGATATGGGGAGAAGGGGATACTGACTGTGGATGATCAGCCATAATCACAGTGAATCAGCGGGCGAAATGGACAGGCGGTGTTTCGGGTCGGGACCATTCTTCGGTCTGAATCGCCGCCTGTCCATTCATTCCACAGATGCTGCCGGACCCGCCGAGTTCCTTCAGCACTTTGTGCATTTTAATGCATGAAATGGAAGTGAATATGTAGACGGTAAACTAAATCCAAGCAGATGATGGACATCTAAAACAGAACATATAAATATTCAGCCGGACAGGCCTGATTCGTGGGAAGAGAATGACGGTCCATGTTCTCCAGAGATGCTGCCTGACTCGATGAGTTACTCCAACACTTTGCGTCTTTGTTTTAACCAGCCCCTCCGGTTCCTTGTGTCTCAGGGCGAAGGTTTCGGCTGGAAGCCTTCAATGTGAATCGGTAAATTATTCCCCCCCCCCCCCCCCCACCCCACACACACACACGCACACAGATACGGGCCGACCCGATGAGTAGCTCCAGCATTTTGTGTTACATCTGGTACTTTCCGGGCCGAGATTGGTCAGAAGATGGATTCACGTTGCCAGAATTATTTAGCAGAGTCTGGTCGGGTCGGGCTCCCTCTCGCCAGCCCGTGGGCGATGGGAGAGCGGCCGCACGTTTGCATTGTAGCTGCCTCCCTTCAATGAAGCGTTAGGGATGTGTGCGACCATTCCCACTGTCCGCTGATACAGTGGGGTGGGGACCTCACACACATCCCAAGTTCCCCAACACCAAACCTCCACGAATGCTGCCTTAACCGCCGAGTTCCCCGTTCCTGCCTTCTCCCCATATCCCATGACTCCGCTATTTTTAAGAGCCCTATCTAGCTCCTACTTGAAAGCATCCAGAGAACCTGCCTCCACCTCCCTCTGAGGCAGAGAATTCCACAGACTCACCACTCTCTGTGAGAAAAAGTGTTTCTTCGTCTCCGTTCTAAATGCCTTACTCCTTATTCTTAAACTGTGGCCCTTAGTTCTGGATTCCCCCGATATCGGGAACATGTTTCTTGCCTCTAGCGTGTCCAAGCCCTTAACAATCTTATATGTTTCAATGAGATGCCTTCTCATCCTTCTAAACTCCAGAGTGTACAAACCCAGCTGCTCCATTCTCTCAGCATACGACAGCCCCGCCATCCGGGATTTAACCTCGTAAACCTACGCTGCACTCCCTCAAT
Organism: Leucoraja erinaceus; assembly: GCF_028641065.1. NCBI lineage: Eukaryota > Metazoa > Chordata > Chondrichthyes > Rajiformes > Rajidae > Leucoraja > Leucoraja erinaceus. Next base: position 2,225 of record NW_026576484.1, on the reverse strand, counting down.
AGCAAGAATGTCCTTCCTCAAATTAGAGGACCAAAACTGCACACAATACTCCAGGTGTGGTCTCACTAGGACTCTGTACAACTGCAGCAGCTCCTATATTCGATTCCTCTTGTTATAAAGGCCAACAATCGCTTTCTTCACTGCCTGCTGTACCCGCATGCTTACTTTCATAGACTGATGTACAAGGGCCCCCAGATCCCGTTGTACTTCCCCTTTTCCCAACTTGACGACTTCAGGGTCATGTCAAGAGGGAATCTAGAGAAAACTGAGAGAAACAAAGATGCTTTTGTTTCCACACTCCCTCCGTGTAAGGAAATCAAGAGAATTAAATGCCAACACTAGACATGTTGGGAATATAAACACTGCGACCTCGGTTGATGGTGTTTTCATTATCTATTTAGTATCGTTAGGGAGACGGGAGGAACTGTAGATGCGAGGTTTATTTTTACCAAAGATAGACTCAAAGCGCTGGAGTAACTCAGCGGGTCAGGCAGCATCTCTGGAAATCATGGATATATGACGTTTAAGTTCGGGACCTTTTGTCAGACTGGGCTGGTTTGTGCCGGAAAATGAGCATTAATAGAGAGAGATGAAATGCAGGAATGAAATAGAAGTAGAGACATGGAACTGCAGGCGCTGCAGTCTTAAGCAAAACACAAAATGCTGGAGGAACTCAGCGGTTAAGGCCGCATCTGTGGAGAGAATGGACAGGCGGCGTTTCGGGTTGGGGAACTTGGGATTCGTGTGATTCACCAACTCCATCGCATCAGATCTCGGGGTGGCTGTGGAGGCAGATTCGATCGTAGAGTTTAAGAGACTTTTGGATAGACACATGTTTGTTTAACTTGGCCTCATGGGCCGCACGAACATTGTGGGCTGAAGGGCCTGTTCCTGTTTATTATTATATTAATTACCTTGGATATGTAATGTGGTTCCGTTTCCTGTAAACGTTTTCCAGGGCAATGTATCACCAATCAGTACCACACAATGGTAAGTGTCTGCATCGTGCACAGTCACCTCCCGAATGACCAGCGAGCCCACAGACACGGACAGTCGGTCGCCTGTCTTCAGAAAACTCTTGGTCTTGTTGTCCCTGAGCTCCGGGTTGTCTTTCGTCCGAAACCAGAATTCCCTCATTGAAACTATCTCCCCCTCTCCAGGTAGCAGGGAGCAGGTGAACGTAGCTGTCTGTCCTCGGAGACGTGTCAGAGCAGCAGGAGACTGGTTCACCCTCACACCGACAGCGGACCCTGGCACGGAAAGTGAACATAGTTAACAACGTCTTCCGAGTAACTCGAGTTTACTATCATGGGCACAAGGACAGTGAGGTCCAGGCCCAATTAAACCCCCCCCCCCCTCTCACCTGTAACCACTTGTGTAGGAAGGAACTGCAGATGCTGATCTATATCGAAGCCAGGCACGAAGTGCTGGAGACGCTAGTAGCATCTCTGGAGAACATATCCGAAGAAAGGTCGTGACGCGAAACGCCTTCTGTCCATGTTCTCCAGAGATGCTGCCTGACCCGCTGAGTTACTCCAGTACTGTGTTTTGTTCAAGATTCCAGCATCTGCACTTCTTGTGTCTCTTACATTTATTTACGTTAACGTCCTCATGTAAACTTACATTAATCTACAGTTCCTTGTGTCACTTATATTTAAGATAGACACAAGGTGCTGGAGTAACTCAGCGGGTCACGCAGCATCTCTGGAGAAAAATGACGGGTGACATTTCGGGTCGGAACCCTTCGCTTAAATTTAGTCTTAAATTAAAGTTAACTTTCTGACAAACTTATTTTAACTACATGTTCAATTTCTGCTTTTGTGTCTAAATGAAAATCTTGCTTGCAACAGCATCACATACACTTACACTGAAACAAACACATATTCAAAAACAAATTGAACATAAATTACACATGAAATTTCTAAAAGACGGCAAAAAAGCAACAAACATTATTGCAAAAGGCATAGAAAGAAACAAGTTATCGGAAGACAACGTGAACAGAGGTTGGCAAGGGTGAACATGAATGACTTACCTGGGAGAAAGAGGCAGAGTGTGTAGATTAATTTTGCAAACGATGACATTTTGATTTTGGTGAAGGAAGTGCCGAGACACGGATCACACGGAGCCGCTGGTCATTCTGCAGAATTCACAACCGCTGCGAGTTTTTCTGCGCTGCTGTGCGTCAGATCGACCGCAGATTGGACGGTAGTTTTCAGTGAAACGAC
>NW_026576483.1:0-96366 GCF_028641065.1 Leucoraja erinaceus | reverse complement strand
TCCCTCTCCAATTGCCGAGGCTGAGCCAACGCCCACACTCTGGGTTTATGTCCTCACCCCTACCCAGAAGGGTCGTGGCCCTTCATGGCATGATGGACAGGAGAGGAATCTCAACATTTTTAAACGGTAAAACTCTTTTATTTTCCATCGAGGGAAAAAGCCTTGGCACTGCGAGGCGAGGGAGAGACTCTGGGTAAGATGGCCAAAATCACAAGCAGTACGTGCTAGCAACTGTTTTTTTTTAAAATCAATCATATAAAGCGCAAAAAGAATTGGTCAAAAGATTAGACTGCTTTTAATTATATAGAAGGCAGTACCAACTTTAATTATAGGCAACAAGGCCACTTTTAATTAGGCAACACAGCTTTAGCATTTCCAAACCTAATGGCAACACACCTTGATCATTTCCAAACAATATTTTCAAAACCACATTAAAGGCACTGACAGTGCAGTATAAACCACTCACAATTTAGTAGAAATGTGTTCAGTGTTATTTACAGCTCAGATTAAGAAGACGTAGTGACCCTCTCGCTCCCCACCTTTGCAGAGACCTGACTAAGGCATCATCACTTTCCGGGGTTTATAGTCCCTCCGGAAGGGGCATGGCCTCAGGAGGGAGAGTCTCAACATTTTTTTAAACTGGAGGAACAGCAACTCATAGTAGCTTGGGTAGCTTACACCCCAACGGTATGAGATTAAAGTCTCCAAATATGGTGCCCCTCTAACTGAACCCCAAGTCCTTCCATCTCTCCTCTCCCCCACCCCCTCCTGCACTGTGCACCACCTATTCCACCCTCTGGCTTCACAATTCATAACTATTCAAAACTGTCTTAGACTTTATGCATATCTCTGACCTTTGTTTCCCCGCTAGGTGTACAGTGAGCCTGGGATCTGTTACATCCAGATTCAGGAACAGCCTCTTCCCCTCAGCCATCAGGCTATAAATCGCCAACAAACAGACTCTGAACTGTAATAGCCTATTGCACTTTATCTGCTTATTAGATATATGTGGATATTGAACTGAACTATTCTGAAGTTGTGCTTACAATATTCTGTGTGCTGCAGCCAGAAGTAAGAATTAGTTGACGATCTGGGACCACATGCCAATAACCTCACTTGACTTAAATCTTGAGTATCCTGCTTATCAAAATACCTCGCTGTGTTGGCCTAATCCTGCATGCTTTATTCTACCTCCTCATTTTCCAACTTCTTCTCCCCACCTTCAATTCAGTCTGAGAAGGATCTCAACCCAAAAATGCTTCGATCCATGTCTCCAGGATGCTGCCTGAACCCTGCGAGTTACGCCAGCACTTTCATGTACTTCTCTGAGCCCACCTGGATACACTCATTTCTACCCCTAACTTCACACATATTCTTTTCTACTTCACAATTCATACCTCTTTCTATCCTCATCTCTTCCCAACATTAACTTTTATCATTTTCATCTCTGGCCAGTTTTCAACACATCTGTTTATCAAAATCCCTCTCACACCTGTCCGCCAAACATCCCACCCTAGAATTTGCTGTGTCCCCTCCTATCCTCATATTCCACCCTTCCCCCCCCACCCCCCAATCAACCACAATCATTCTGAGGAACGGTCACACAACGCCGACACATCACCTATCCATGTTTCCCAGAGGTGCTGCCTGAACCCCTGAGTTACTCTAACGCTTTTGCATCTTTTTATTAATGTTGGTGCAACTTGCCTACTGATTGTTTAATCAATCCTTTTTCAGATGATTCATGTCAACGTCCAGAAATCGACAACGCTGTACCCTCCAGAAGACATCGATTCAACCATGGATCCAACATTTCAGGTTCTCTGTTCTCATGGGTATAAATTGAAAAAGGAGATGCAACAATTAAGTGCACGGATGTAGAATGGCATGTCAAACGATCTTTGTCCCAGCCTGTATTGGTAATTTCTTTGCAATATTATTTGAATCAAAAAGGAAATAAAGACATGAACATTTAATTATAGTAACTGTTAAAAAAGTAATGGTCATAGAATGGAAACCGGCCCGTTTACCTCTAAGCTGCGCGCATAGTGCGCACTGCAACACAACGTTTTGCAACCAGCGCACAAAGAAAATTTATGTGCGCATATAAGGATTTCTGCAGATTTTGAAATGCGGAAAATAAAATCTCCACGATTATCGCAGCCCGCTCTGGCAACAGGGAAATCATCAGTTGGATCCTTTCGTGGGCCGATCTTTCCCCGTGCTTCATCCAGGGGAGGAACAGGGCCTTCGTCTTCAAAGATCGCGCAACTGGCAGAAACCCAGCGATAAATGAATGGGACTACTGACCTTGGAGAGGGAGGTGGGACGGGAGGGGATGGAGAAGGGAGAGAGGGGGTGGAGAGGGCATGGGAAAAGGGAGAGGGGGGGGGAGGGGAGAGGGGGAGTGGAGGACTTGTTACAGTGTTAAAATGAAAGAACTTTCATTTGAAAAACAAAGGGGGGGGGGGGAGCATTCAAGAGTCTGGATGTCATATAGGATAGGATAAAATCTTAACTGGATACATAACTGCAACAAATGGATTCATATTTCTACAAATATGATATTTGTATACTAAAATATGGCCATGCAGTTTTATTAGCCATGAGAGAGAGAATATCGTGAAACTATTTCAGGTTTATATTTGCACAAGCAAGTCGGTGCGAACATACCTTAATAACAGCATAAAAAATTGCACAATGCAAGATTTCTGCGCACACAAACTACGAAAAATTAGAGTGAACATTGCCTGTGGGCTGACCAAGATGCCCCCCGCCATGCGCACCCAGTTTGCCTTGTTTTAAAGATAGACACAAAATGTTGGAGTAACTCAGCGGGACAGCCAGCATTTCTGGAGAGAAGGAATGGGTGACTTTTTGGGACGAGTCCCTTCTTCAGACTTTGTTTGACCCCTATTCCTCTAAACGTTTCCTATCCATGTATCTATCCTAATATTTCTGAATTGGTGTTATTGTACTGTCTCAACTACCTCCACTGGCCAGCTAGTTCCATATACGACACCATCTTCTGAATGAAATAGATTGCCCCCTCAGATTACTATTAAATTTTTCCCTCCTCACCTTCCACCTATGTTCCTCTGGTTGTTGATTCTCCCCTACTCTGGGTAAAAGACTCTGTGCATTTGCCCTGTCTCTCCACCCCATAATTTTATACACCCTCTTTAGGATTACCTTTCAGCAGCATTCAAAGGAATATAAAGTCTTAGGGTGCCCAAACCTCTCCTGTAGCTCAGTCCCTTGAGTCCTGGCAACATCCTCATAAATCTTCTCTGCATTCTTTCCAGCTTGCAACAAATAGTTGCAATAAGCTTACAGATACTCCAATAATAATGCCTCTTTCCAAGTCATTCCAAGTTATTGTGCACAGGTTTTTATTCACAATGCAAGTGCATAAAGGGTTATGCACTTAAAAAGTGGCACGTAATTAAAAAATGCGTAAACATATACGCGGCTATGCTGTCAGCAGTAAATATCAGTGCGTGATTGTGGAAGGCAGGTGAGGGCAGGACAAAACATGGCAAGTAATAGATGGATAGAGGTGAGTAAGGTTTTTGATAGGAAGAAGGCTGACCAAAGGCCAGAGTGGTGGAATGGTGGCACAGTGGTAGAGTTGCTGCCTTACAGCGCCAGAGACCCAGGATCAATCCTGCCTATGGGTGATATCTGTATGGAGTGTGTACGTTCTCCCCGTGACCACGTGGGTTTTCCCCAGATCCTCCAGTTTCCTCCAAAGACGCGCAAGTTTGTAGGATAATTGTCTTTGGTAAATATTGTACATTTTCCCCAGTGTACATGTTGGGTAGTGCCAGTGTACGGGTGATCACTGGTTGTCACGGACTCGGTCGGCCGAAGGGCATGTTTCCGCTCTAAATTACATCTCTAAACCAAATGAAAGATGAAAAGACAGAAGGTGTGTCTTTCTCCCCACCCCCTCTCCCCCTCTACCATCAATCTTAGGAAAGGTCTAAAACATTGCCTGTCCATGTTCTCCACACATGGTTCCTAACTCAGTTACTCCAGCAATTTGTCTTTTTTTAACCACTTGCCAAGCTTTGCCTGCCACCACCTCTTTTTATCTCAGCTTTCTCCACCCCACCAATCTGTCTGAAGAATGGTCCTTCCCCGACACAACACCAATCAATGTCTATACGATGCTGCCTAACCTGCTCAGTCACCTGCTAAATATATTGTGGATATTTTCCAATCTTTCAGCCCTTCATTTCAGTTTGTTAAGCATCAATCAGCAGCTATGGATATATTTATTGAGAACACACAGTTTGGCGGTAGCTCATGATCGGAATAGAAAGTGGAGTAAACAAATATGTTAGGGTGGTCAAGAAGGCTTTGAGCTCATTGGCTTCATCAGTCAGAGTATTGAGTATAGATATATGTAGGAAAGGAACTGCAAATGCACTGAAGATAGACACAAACGTACTTGAGTGGCAGACAAATGGTAAAATTAATCAGAAGGATAGTGAAACGAGTTGGACAACTAGGATGGGGGAGGATCAGTGAGAGAGGGAAAGCAAGGGTCATCTTCCCCATGGTCAACAATGAACCATTCTACATTTCTTTGACATTGTCTGTTTTGATCTGTCATTTTCTCACCTTACGTTCTTCTTGAAACACTTCCATTTCACAAGTTTCCATCCCCCTTGACTCTCAGTCTGAAGAAGCGGGTGTCGACCTGAATCATCACTTATTCGTTCTCTCCGGAGTGTCCCATTGAGTTACTCCAGTATTTTGTGTCTATCTATTAAGTTTAGAAGTTGTGAGGTCATGTCACAGTTATGTAAGTCCACGTTATGTGAGGCCACATTTAAAGTACTGTGTTCAGTTTTGGTCACCATGTTATAGGAACATTTTGTCAAGCTGGAAAGAGTGTAAAGATTTACGAGGATGTTGCCAGGACTCGATGGCCTGAGCTATTGGGAGAGGTTGACCACACTAGGACTTTATTCCTTGGAGTGCAGGAGGATAAGGGGTGATCTTGTAGAGGTGCATAATATCATGAGGGGAATAAATAGTCTTTTGTCCAGCATAGGGGAATTGAGAACAGGAGGACTTGGGTTTAAATTGAGGATGAAAAGATTTATTACCTGACGGGTATATTTTTTACACAAAGGTTGGTGGGTATATGGAACAACATTCTGGAGGAGGTAGTTGAGGCAGGTACTATCAGAAACATTTAAGAGACATTTGAAACAAGTACATGGATAGGGCAGGTTTAGCAGGTTATGGGGCCAAAAGCAGGCGGGTGGGATGAGTGTAGATGGGACCTGTTGGTTGCCGTGGGCAAGTTGGGCCAAAGGGCCTGTCTTCATACTTTATGTCTTTATGACTCTCTATTACTCTATGTGAACAGGGGTGCAAAGAGGAAAGCATTGTCATTTGCTGAGTCCTTATGTTATAGCGGTTTTCTACATGTAAATATTTTAATGATCTCAAGGTCTGATCTGAACAATTACTTTACAGAACTCGGATGTGTTAAACCGCCAACAATAGAAATGGGGATTTTCGTCCTAAAAAGGCAAGATATCATCAGGATGAAGTGGTGGCTTACTCTTGCCTTGAAGGATATTATCTTTTTCGGAGAAAGTTCCTTGCGATGTGGTCCCATTGGATGGCCAGACCCACCAAAGTGCATCGGTAAGCAGGGTTTGTATTCTCCAGATATAATCCGGTGTCCTTGGCCAGATTACAACTGAAAAACAGTTGCATGTGCATTTCACAATCAATTTTTCATTAGCATATTTACCCAGCACCACTCAATGTTCAAAGGTAATGTTTGTGTGCCAATGTCTGTGCCAAACATGATTCCAGGACCATCATTTACCTCCTAGTACACAATCCATCTCCTTACATTCCCTGAATATCCATGTGCCCATCCAAAAGTGTTCAAAATGTCACTATTGTTTCTGCCTCCACCACCACCCCTGGCAGCGTTTTCCAAGCCCCCACCACCATGTACAAGGCCATGCTTATTGCAGAGAATAGTGAACATTGGAACTTACTGACCTGGATTGCTGTGGAGGCTTCATCATTGAAGGGATTTCAAGAGGAGGTGGATAGATTATTGAAAGATTGTGAAATGCATGAAACTGACACAGAAGCGAGACTGAAGGCTGGTCAGATCAGCCATGATCATAATCTAGTGTAGATTTGAGGGGCCAGGAGCTTCCTCTTTCTCCATTCCTACCCCACACACTCAGTCGTGTGGAAGGAAAGTATTTCGGGAACTTGCCTCACAGACAACTTAAGAGCAATGGGGAATCGGCAATGATTGCTGATCTGTTCTGGCTGCAGAAGCACGCAAAGTGTAAAGCAAATAAACAAAGCTTAGAAACAAAGAGCTGCACATGCTGGTTTATACTAAAGGTAGACACAAAATGCTGGAGTAACTCAGCAGGTCAGGCAGCATCGCTGGAGAAAAAGGATAAGCTTTGTTTCGAGTCGGGACCCTTCATCCTTCTTCAGACTAAGTTGGTGGATAACATGACTTTAAGTCATAATGTTTCCAGTACCATGTCAAGTGAAACCTAACGTGATTATTTATTTCAAGAAAACTCTAAAAATGCAAATGTAGGTTAATATATTATGGAGAAGAACTTCAAATTTTTTTCCTGTTTTCCAGATATGCAAAGTGTATGCATGGATCACTATCCATTGGTAGAACATGGATTTATCAACACTGAGATGAGCTACAAAGCAAGCTATGAATGTCAAGCTGGATATAATATGGAAGGATCAGAAGTGGTAATATGCTCTGATGGGAAGTGGTCACAACCACCAACTTGCAGTGCTCCTCCAGGTGAGATGAATGATATAACGGTGACACTGGAGAAATTGTGTGAGGTTAGAACATGTGAACAGAAGGACAGTGTAGAATATAGCAGAGCTCCCTGCACTGGTGCAGAAATAAAGCAGATGACTCAAATATTGTTTAAATTTAATTTCAAAGTCACGTGAGTGACTACGTGAAGAGGCCTGGCAGTCCGCATGTGCGTCAATTCGTCTAGCGCACTGGCGCGAGCGGAGCAGTTTGTACTGCTCTGCAAGGTAAGTAAATTTTCACCGTGCCGCTCTAAAGTGTGCCCGGTGTAGCTATGGAGGCGGTCGGTGGTTTCGTCCACCGTGGAAGCTCCGTAGGAGCTACAGTGGGTAGAGGCTAAAATTGGGAACCGCGGCACAAATGGGAGGCCAGCGTAGGCTCCATAAAGTGCTGGGATAGCGGCTGTTGCCGTTATCACGGTAGCAGACGGCCCAAATGGGAGACCGCCAGCTACGTTAAGTGTTACAGCTGCCGGTATCAGAGCTTCATACGGGAGCAGGCAGTCAGAGGTGGAGACGTGGGGCTCCATAAGCAGCTAAAATTCATAAATTGCGGCTGCCGGCAGCCAGGTCTTTTTCACTGCAGGAGATCGCCAGCAACAGTTACTGCTACAGTTATGCTACAGCAGCATATAGTGTATACTTTATTTTAGGCAGCTATAATAGAGGTGGCATTACTAACAGTTGCCACTGGGTCACGTTTATGACTATCATAGCCAATAGCATTCTAAAGTCATGTTTAATTTTTGGCAATAGCTTATCATGCTAATAAAGTTTTAAAAGAGATAATTACAGAGGACATTTATTATCTCTTATACCTATGGTATAGTGAAATTGGACTTGCCATTGCAGTCCAGTGCTCCTGGCTTGTGAAGCCTTGTTTGAGCTGTGCCTATCAGTCACCTGTGGAAGCTACACCAAGTCGTCACATTTATTTATATAGCACATTTAAAAAACAACTCTCGTTGGCCAAAGTGCTTTACATTTGTTATAAGAATAGCACAACAAAACAAACTACATACATATATACATGTAGCCCTCACTCAGAGGACGCCAGGAAAGGCTTGGGAGTATAGATAAGTCTTTCGTCTTGACTTAAAAGAGTCGATGGAGGGGGCAGTTCTGATGGGAAAGGGGAATGCTGTTCTACAGTCTAGGGGCTGCAACCACAAAGGCGCGGTCGCCCCTGAGCTTATGCCTAGACCGTGGGATATTCAGCAATCCCAAGTCGGCCGATCTGAGGGGCCTGGAGGTGGAGTGGTGGGTGAGAAGATTTTTTACGTAGGTGGGGGCAAGCCCATTGAGGGCTTTGTAGACATGGAGGAGAATCTTGAAGTTTATACGGAACCGCACAAGGTGGTGTCATGATAATTTCCGCTCATTACAGGGGACTGTGGAAGATTCTTTGACAAAAGACTCCAACTATTTGCATATCAATAGAGTAGTCGAATCTCTGATTTTATAGGGATAGCTTTCTTTTAATCATATATACGTCATTACCTATAACAACACCTGGCAGGGTTGATGTATTTCTCCTACTCTGTCTGGCGTATGGAGGCCAGAGGCGCTCCAGTCATTCCCTGTAACAATATGTTGACTCCGGAGGGGAGCAAGCACTCGGAGTCACTAGCAGGTGCAGTCTGTTTGATAAGTCATGACACCAACAGAGCACTGATCTGCAGCTAGTCTCGGTTCGGCTGCTAAAGGAAGTAGCCTGACAACCCCAAGTCGGGGCAAAGTGATAGCCAAGTCTTGGGACATCTGTAGCAGATGTAATTGTGCTTTGTCCCAATTAGAACATCTGATGAATAAAATTATAACACAAGGAATGCTTCGTCTTACCAAGGCATGTCAGGCAGCAGCTCCTGGTTCAGGGTTGCAAATTTTCCTCCCACTCAGATGAAAGGAGTGGTGGAGATGGTGCCAAAGTATATGCACATATGCCTGAAGAAGCTCCTGGCTCAGGGTTGCAATTTTCCTCCCACTCGGTTGAACGTAGTGATGGAGATGGTGCCAAAGTATATGCACTCATGCCTGAGGCAGCTCCTGGTTCAGGGTTGCATAAGTCCTCACACTCGGATGTATGAAGTGGTGGAGATGGAGCCATATATATTATGCTCTGTATTACAGGCAGTTCAAGTCATATGCCTGTAGCTGCCCTGGTTTCGGTATTCGTATTTTTCCTCCCACCCGAAAGACTATCGGAGATGGTGTCACAAAATATGCTCGGTATTATGGAAGCATGCACAGACAGTCTGAGGCATACGGATATGGCAACGCCTGGTTCAGGGTGCAATATTTCTCCCACTCTAAGAGAGTCAGAGATCAGTACGGACTGACTCCAAACATGAGCCCGAACATGACTATGTGCCGGGATCCCATGCTTTAATGCATGATGTACGACAATCGCATGAAGAAAAGCTGTGTGCTCTTGCCTCTAAAATTGCTATTCCCTTGGGGACGGACAAGAAATTTCAAGAGAAGCTGGCCAGCGGCATCACCTATCTAACAGAAATGACAAGCATGATGGACAGGGTCTGCAAATGGAACTTCTCTGAAGCTCCAACAAAGGAAATTGACCTGGGGTTAGAGACGCTGGTAAGTAAGGTCTCGTTATTAACCTCCATAAACTCCGAAATGGAGCAGTCTGTCGGCCCAGGTTGCGTTTACTGCCAGCATGGGCTGTCTAGTCATTTTCACTGTTTCTTGGATAAGATCAGGTTGATGTAGAGACATTGGCAAGGTGCCTTACACAGTAACCTCTGTAAGTTCCAAGTAGGAACAGTTTGGTTACCCTGGATCGGGGTAGACCATCATGAAACTGGCTAGCCATATGAGTCATAGTGACCAGAGAAGCACTGCTTCATCATCTATGAGAGGTTATCAGACTGGTCAATAGAATAAAGTAGTTGAAGTTTTTCTCAACATATGGTTTATTTCTCCTCATTTAGCAGAGTTACTGGTTCATTGGAATCATCATTGCCATCCACTCTGGGACAGGTAGTAACCAGCAGAAAGTTCGTCTGGCATATATTATAACTTTATCTGACCTGCAGGTTCATGTTGTGAATCAACAATGTATTCATAATAATCCATAGGCTCTCAATACCAGTATTCCTGATTGAGTGGTGGGTTGAAGAGATTGTGTTATGCACTCTGGAGACTTAGACATGTGGTCTCAGTCAAAGGACTGCAAGATAATTCTTGATTCAGCCTTGCATTATCCTAATCTCCACTAAGGAAAACGCTACATATTCATGGTGACTCTTAGTCAAGAGTTGACAGGGAACTAGTATTCTCACATCTAAGAGAAACTGTGGTTTCAGCTCTAGTCATTAGCTGCTGATTATATATTATCAGCGATATGTATGAATAACTAGATAATGCATCTTCCGCGGGTAGGAAAGCCTAAACATTTTCGTCCGTAGGATCAATAGAGGAACAACGGTTCCGAGTGCAATCAGTGACAACTCATCCGAGGATGAGTGGTCTGGCCAAGGACTAGAGGGGTATATTTCTTAAGATTACAGAAATATGGTGCACGCCGAATCGGGTTAGCATTAGGCTAATCAAATTGTGGGTTTACTTACCCAGTCTAAGATGGATGATTGGGTGTCTGCAATTTAACTGACTCAGGGAATCGATCTTGTAGTTGCATAATCTGTCATATCTATACACATAGGCACAGATTCTGCTGTTTAATAACAAAGCTAGTGGTGAAAGCCTATGCTGCCCTTCTCAGATTAATAGGCATTATGTCATCCAGTTTTAGGTATTATGCAAAATTGCAAATGATAAAACTTATGAGTTGTCGGTAGATATCTTTTGCGATATTACAAATGAGGCAACATGAAATTTAACAGTGCCAATTTGCCTATTCAACCACGCCATGGTAGGCGGCTGAAGCAACTCTTATTTACTCATTCACGTGTGACGGCTGGGACAGCCTGTCTTCTCGGGCAGCTAGCTCTGCACGATTGTATGAGAACCTTGTGAACAACATATGTGAGTCAATTCTATACGGAAGTAACAGGTTTGTGTGGCTTCCAGTTTGAGCCTAGAGGAACTTATAGGACAGCACAATTGACATTGCTTGTGCTGCTTTATCATTTCTGTAATACCATTAGTGGGACATAAATGATTAGTTCTTCACCCACTATTCTCTAACGTTATACAGGGTGTCTTTTATTTGACCACTCTAATAGCCTACACTCATTGTAATGTACGATGTACATCAGTAAATTGTAATGCAAATATTCCTCAACATTTTCCTAATGGGACCAGTATCTTAAGATGATTATGCTTTCAGCAGCTGATCTCAGCATAAAGAACACAGCCTTACTCAATCTCTGGCTTAGTCTCCACGTCATACTGACATTAGGGTAGCTTGTTATAGAAATAATCTCATAAGCAAATAAGCAGGATTGCGTACATTTGAGGTTGACAGCATACCCACCAGAGCAGAGATCAGGGATGTCATAAGGTATACAAGTGCACTCAGTTGCTAGTGCCTATGAACTGGAAGATAGTTATTTTGTTTCAATAGTCTCAAGATATTGCTGATGGCTCATTGGCAGCCAATACAATGGATTTCCTTTTCATCATACAGCATGAGGTTTACATAGTGCAGGTTAATAAATTATAAAATTTGGTGTAATGTGTCTGGATATTTGCAGATAGAATTATGCACATTATTGCATAAGTTATTGTCTAACTCAACAGTCTATTGGGACTACAGGTCAGTTTAGAGCAATGGCCATGTATGCAAGCTAGCATCATGATATTAATAACTCATCTTTTCCTACAATTAATGGTTTATCTGGTTAAGTGTTTCACACGCAGATTATGTCACTGCATGAAACCACAGAGCTTTGAAATCTTCACGTAGTCACTCACGTGACTTTGAAATAAAATAGAAAGACTAAACGAGAACTTACCATTTGAAGTTTGATCTTTATTTTATGAGAAGTTGCAGTGAGGGATTACGTACCTTCCACTTCCAACCCTATTCTCATAAAGATCATTCGGTAGTTCTAGCCTTCAATCTTTCAATAGCTTAGGTCAGCAACTATTCTGTGGGTTCATACAGCTACATTGAAGATTGACGCGCATGCGGACTGGCGGGTTTCTTCACATAATCCCTCACTGCAACTTCTCAAAAAATAAAGATCAAATTTCAAACGGTAAGTTCACGTATAATCTTTCTAGTATCTGCCATGATGCTGATTATTGAGATGAAATCTGACCATAAATCAGGTCAGCGGTTTCTCTGTGGCCGGTCATTTGACTTGTCCTCAGGGTCGACACGTTTTTGCCATTGTTAATACAGGTGCACAACCTTTTATCCGAAAGCCTTGGGACCAGACACTTGTCGGATTTCGGACATTTTCGGATTTCCGAATGGAAGATTTTTAGCGTAGATTAGGTAGGTAGCGCGGGCGGCTTGAAAAGTCTGGAGCGACTGCCTCCTCCCCGGAGACCGGGGGATCATTGTAAATCATTGCATAAATGTTAATCAGTTAGTTTGGAGGGATTTTATGTGGTGGTGGTGGTGGTGGGGTGGGTGGGTGAAGGGGGAAACTTTAATTCTTAGTCCCCTACCTGGTCGGCGACTCCCAACATCGCGGAGCTGGGGGCTCCGTCCGGCCGCGGGCGGCGCCGGTTGTAGCTCCGACCCCGGCAACTTTACCCCTGGCTGCGAGGCGCTCCAAATCCAGCGCGGCACGCGGTCGGACGCCCGCAGTCCCAGCTCCGCGAATGTTAGGAGAAGGCGGCCTCAGCGCCCTGGAGCTTACCGCACAGCGACCCGGTAAGGCATTGCCCGCTTCCCGTTGGTATCCCAGCGCTGCGACGCCGCCGACTCCCAACATTGGGCGGGCGTCCGGTCGCGGGCGGCGCTGGATTTGGAGCGCCTCACAGCAAGGGGTAGAGTTGCCGGGGTCGGAGCTACAACCGGCGCTGCCCGCTGGCCGGACGGTGGCCACAGCGCTGCGGAGCTTACTGCACGGCGACCCGGTAAGGCATTGACCGCTCCCCGTCTCTCCGACCAGGTAGGGGACTAAGAATTAAAGTTTACCCCTTCCCCCCCCCCTCACATAAAAGCCCCCCAAACTAACTGACTAACATTTAAGCAATGATTTACAGATGTTTAAGTGTCTCCCCGGTCTCCGGGGAGGAGGCAGCCGCTACAGAAGTACAGACCTGGGTTGACCATGGGTCGTTTCGGGTCAAGTTTGACGCCAAACGCGAGCTTTGGTGTGCAGACGACATCCTGGAAAAAATGGCCGGTTTTCGGAGTTTTTCGGTTTCCGGAACACCGGATAAAAGGTTGTGCACCTGTATTAGAATAGAATAGAATAGGTCTTACGGTCTGAACAAAATTTCGTGCATGCAGTCATACATACAATAATACAATAATAAACAATAAACACAAATTAACATCCACCACAGTGAGTTCTCCAAGCACCTCCTCACTGTGGTGGAGGCAAAAATCTTAGGTCTGCAGTCTCTTCCCTCCTCTTCTCCCTCTGCGCTGAGGCGATACCCCACTGGGCGATGGTGCAAACAGTCCCGCGGCTCACCGAACCCCACAAACGGGCCGGCTCAAACACTGCGGCCCGGGGTGGTCAAAGCTGCCGCCCTCCAGTCCAACGGACGCAGCTGCTGGCCCGCGGCTGAACCTGAACTCAGGTCACCGCCGCCAGAATGCTGTCCCAGCCACCGGAGCACCGCTCCAGCCCCTAGCCGGATCGCCCTCACGTGAGTGCCATTCCTCCCTCGAGCTGGGCCGCTCCGACGGGAGCGTTGTACCTCCCTCGGGCTGGGCCGCTCCGACGGGAGCGCCACAGCCCCTCACGGGAGAGTCTCAGCCCCGCGCCAGGCCGCCCTCACGGGAGCGTAACAGCCCTTCACGGGAGCGCCGTTCCAGCCCCGAGCCAGGCCGCCCTGACGGGAGCGAGCCCAGGGCAAGTCCTGACCGGCTCTGCCTCCAGAGTCTCGAGGTCGCCAGTTCCGCCATTAGGCCTCAGCGCAGACGGAGGCAGAGAAAGGGGATACGACAAGAAAGTCGCATTCCCCCGAAGAGAGAGACAGCAAGCCCCGTTTCAAACCCCCCCCCCCCCCCCAAAAACACCCCCCACATAAACACAACCACAACCCAAAAACCAAAAACAAAAAAAAAAAAAAAAAAAAAAAAAAAAACACAAAAAAGTAAAAACAAACGGACTGCAGGCGAGCCGCAGCCATTCACCAGCGCCGCCACTTCCGGTCTTGGGTACTTTGCAATGGATAAGAATAAATGTAATTAATTGATAACAGCCGCAGTCTTCTGGCCATGATATATCAACTATTTAGCACATACATGTAAGAAGCCTTGAAACTTGTTGCCTGCTGATTACTTGAGAAGTTACTGCCAAGCTCATATGATGAGATCTGATTTTTGAATTTAATAAAGTTTTACTACTTTATTTAGTTGTAGTGTAAATTATAGAATAAAGTTATACTTACTCATTCAATAGATCCAAAACAAGGGTGTATAGAAATGCCACCTCCATTAAAGGATGGAGACATACTGGGATTTGATTCTCCACCATTTCGTCCTGGTCAGATTGTAACATATCAGTGTCAGGATTACTACATCATGGAGGGAAATGAACGTGTTACCTGTTCTGGTGGGAAATGGTCCAAATCTCCACGTTGTCTTGGTAAGTAATCTTTAATGTCAGTTCTAAACCTCAATAATTATTACAACTAGTACAATACAATACAATACAATACAATACAATGTATTTGTTGTCATTTGAACCCAGAGGTTCAAACGAAATTTGGTTTCTGCAGTCATACAAAGAAGAAGAACCAAGACACAACACAATTTACACGAACATCCATCACAGTGAATCTCCTCCTCACTGTAAAGGAAGGCAAAGTCTTATCTCTCAATAAAACGGTGGAGATTGCCCCATTAGTGTGGTTAATTTTTACCATGGTGCTTTCCTATAATGAGTTTCCTACAATTTGTATACATTCATTTGCAGGATAAATAACTCTAAAAATGTAATTATCGTAGCTTTTTCAAACATAAGGTTTAGCACTACACGCTACGAATCCCAGTTCTGGAGACACTGGTATGGTGGTCTCGTTGAAGGACACAGATCTTTTTTTTAAATTCTGGATTTTAAATCATGTATTGTGGTTTTTTTAATACATATAATTTATGATGCTTTTATTAGAGAAATACTAAGATTTTATATGTATTTTATAGTGTTTTTATATGCAATGTATTTTTATGTAATGTTCTCCCCTGTCTGGATCTGAGTCTGAAATAAAGTGTTTTATTATTATTACTATTTAATTTGAAAGGTGTTTTAATGTACACATCCTTTAACTTTAAAAGCAAGTCCTCCAGGAGGTCTTTACAATTGACTGGTCATTATTTGACTGCAGATAGTATTTGAATCCAGTGGAGGCCTTAGATTCCACATTAAACTACAGTTGGACATCCATCAGCTTTGGAATGTGACATGTTATGAAATAATAGGGCAAAACTGCTAAAACTGTCAAATAACCTTTGAACAATGAAACACAATTTCTGTCAGTGTGAGGCCACATGCAAATTGGAGGACGAGCACCTCCTATTGTGCTTGGGCAGCTAATATCCCAGCGGTATGAACTTTGATTTCTCTAGTTTCAAATGACTCCTGCATTTCTCCCTCTGAATGACTATTTCTCCCCCACCCTTGTTGTCCTTCTAGTTTCACTGTTTGCATCCATCCCTGTGTCCCTGGTGTTAGCATATCTTCTCCATCCAACAATGGGCCATTATGGACTCCACTCTTCCTGAGGTCTTCTGTTGCCGCCCAGTTTTGTTCTAGCCTTCTCTATCTTTCAGTCTGAAGAAGGGTTCCAACCCAAAACATCACCTATTCCATTTGTCCACAGATGCTGCGTGACCCTCTAAGTTACTCCTGCATTTTGTGTCTATCAAATGGAATTTCTCTCTGCAGTGAAACTCAAATAATCCGGCACCCATGGCACTTTGGTGCTGGACTGGTGAATTTTCTGGACTATTGGACATTGGTCCTATTCAGACCCAAACACATGGTGTTGAATAAATTGTCCAGTGAGAACTGGTGAGTGTAAAGAGAGCGCGGATTTATGCAGCCACAAACGTTGCCAGGTATTGATACCTGTGGGCTGCTGGCCCCAGCTTTGACCACAGCCCACAGTCCAGCCCCCAACCCAGCCACATTCTGTACCCTGGTGTGGCTACACCCTCCTCTGACCCTCTGGAACTCGCTTCACCTTCGTATCTCATGATTGAACCAGATGTGGGACCCACAGGACATCTAAACCAATCAATGACAGATGATCAAAAATTGACTATAGTTGTTAGGAATCCGCAGACAAGTGACCTTGTACTCTTGCACAATACACAATCAGAAACCAAAATCTCTCCATGAGCATCACAGCAAATTGCACAACTCTTGAAATTACGTCGTTGCCTCTCCAAAAACCACCTGACCACAGATAGTGCATAAACCACTGCTCGATGAACAGTTGTTCTCTTGGTTGGAAATCATGGAACATCAACAGGATTTTGCTTTCTGTAAATCATTCACAATGGCCTCTCAATCCTGGGCACATTGTGACATCTTGATTACAAGTTCCCTTCCAACATCTACAGTATTTTCCCAAGTGTCAAGTCTCAGTGTCTCCTCAACGCCACCCACTGACATCTGCCTTTATTGTTTTGATGTGAACCATACAGTGCACTTGTGGAATGATAGCTGTTGTCATCCGGTTCAAATGTAATATATCTATCGCTCTGTCTTGAGATCCTGTGCTTAGATATTTCTTGTCAGGCTAAAACACTCGTCCTCCTGTGGTACAGATTGGACAGTTGGAAACTCATTCCCAACCTAGGTGCAACTCCAAAGCCAATAAAATCATGGGAGACCCCTTCCACCCCTGCAACAGACTGTTCCAGCTGCTACGGTCAGGCAAACGCCTCCATTGCCATGCTGTGAGAACGGAGATGTTGAGAAGGAGTTTCTTCGCAGAGGCCATTCGGACTGTAAACTCCAATCTCACCAGGGACTAACTTTTACTGTACCACTTTACTGCTTTTTTTTAAAATTGCTGTTTTCTCCCTTTTTCCTTCCACCCACAATATTTAACATGGAAAAGAATATGTGATTCTGTTCCATTCTGTTTGTAGTTTGTGGTTGTTTGGTTGTCTTTTTGCACAAAGTCCGCGAGCATTGCCACTTTTCATTTCACTGCACATCTCGTATGTGTATGTGACGAATAAACTTGACTTGACTTGACTCTTGTCCTTTAGCATTTCTCATTGAACACCTTGTTCATCTTGCTCGTCTGTGGGAAAAGAGGTAGGAGTTACGGAGCCGTGAGGTGCCGTACATTTCTGCCACTGCTGATAGTTTGTGGCACTCATTGATGACGGGTTTTGATCTTATGAATCTGGGCTGACCCCTTGTATTACACACAGCTGTGGAATCATATATCCTACTGGAGTTTGTCTTCAGTGGAAATCAGGAGTTTGTGGTGATTACTACCAACATTGATTTACTGGGCAACCATCACAGATGGAATTGTGAGGACAAGACAGTGATTAAGTGATGCAAATGACCTGGCATTGAAACCTTCTCCAAAGATGCACGGAGATATAATGATGCAGAGCTGTGCATCACAAAATCCTTTATTTATCAAGTCCACGTTGTACAGTTAAAAACCGAGGGTTAGTTGTGAAATGTCTGCCACTGGCATTCCCTTTCAGTAACAGGCAACCATTGCAATCTGTAAAATTGTAAATGCTTGCAACTTCCAGCAAGGTAGGCAGTATCTTCAGAGAACAAAATGGAGCAATGTTTCAAACCAGTGACCTTTCATCAGAACTGGAAATAAATGAAGAGAAAGCAGGTTAAGAGCAAGAAGGAAAATAGAAGCAATGAGAGACTGTAACTCCCAGGTTTCTGTGCAATAGCTTTGTGTTTTTTCTCTGTGGCCATTACTACACCAGATTTGGTGGCATATCCTGAAATGTTTATGGAGTTCATTGCTTGTTGGTTGGCAATCTGAATGGTCGTAATTTCAGGAAGCCTGCACAAGTTGGGAAAAATGATTTGGCTGCTGCCTCACCCAGGCACTCCTGAAATGGATCTTTATTGGTATCCACAGGATAGCGCCAGCAATGGCTGCTTCGCCAACAGTCTGCATTGTGGCCTAACATCATGGAATTGGCAGTCTTGCTAGAGACCGATTTTTGAGATCTCCACCGTGGAGAGCCTATGGGACTTTAACATTGTGGAGCCTGCGATCCCTTCGCCAGGGATCGATTTCAGGAGCTCCAACCGTGGGTGCTTGCAGACTTACCATCGCAGAGCTGGCGGTCTCTGGTTAGACACCGACTTTGGGATCCCCAAGCCACAGGAGCTTCAACCGCACCGACACGGGGGTTTCAATCGCCCCGACGAGGGAGCTTTGATCGCCGGCTACGGGATCTTCAATCGCCCTGACGGATTATAGAATAAAGTTATACTTGTAACTCATTCAATAGATCCAGAACAAGGGTGTGATGTAATGCCACCTCCATTAAAGGATGGAGACATACTGGAGTTTACTTCGCCACCATTTCGTCCTGGTCAGACTGTAACATATCAGTGTCAGGATTACTACATCTTGGATGGAAATAAACATGTTACCTGTTCTGGTGGGAATTGGTCAAAATCTCCACGTTGCCTTGGTAAGTAATATTTAATGTCAGTTCTAATCCTCAATAATTAGTACAACGAGTGAGCCAGTAGTACATAATAAAACTGTGGAGATTGCCCCATTAGTGTGGTTAATCTTACCAAGTAACTTTCCTATATTGAGTTTCAATTGAGTTTGAAAGGTCTTTTAATGTACACATCCTTTAACTTTAAAAGCAAATCCCCCAGGAGGTCTTTACAATTGACTGGTCATTATCTGTCTGCAGATAGTATTTGAATCCAGTGGAGGCCTTAGATTCCACATTAAGCTACAGTTGAACTTATCCATCAGCTTTGGAATGTGACATGTTATGAAATTATTGGGCAAAACTCTGCTAAAACTGTCAAATAACCTTTGAACAATGATTCGTAATTTCTGTCAGAGTGAGGCCACATGCAAATTGGAGGAGCAGCACCTATTTTGCTTGGGCAGCTAATATCCCAGCGTTATGAACTTTGATTTCTCTAGTTTCAAATGACTACAGGAAAAATGACAAAAGATTCTCGAATTAATGGGAACAAAAAGTATTGAGAATAATAAAGAGAAGGTGCAGGATCAGGGCCAATTGCTAGCTGTGCGAGGGGGGACATGAATATGGATAACAAAGTGTTGTCAGGGATGCATAAAAGTATAAGAAATAAAGTGGACAAGCTTGAGGCCCAGTTAGAATTGGCAAGTATGATGTTGTGGGAATTACAAAGACATGGCTGCAAGAGGGCCTGGGCTGGGAACTGAATATTCAACTGTATACCTCCTATTGAAAAGACAGACATTCTGGCAGAGGGGTGGGGTTGCTCTTTAGGTGAGAAATTAAATTAAGTCCCTTGCAAGGGGTGATGTTGAAACAGGCGATGTGGAGTCAGTATGGATAGAACTAAGGAATTGTAAGGGTAAAAAGACCCTAATGGGACTTATCTACAGGCCCCCAAACAGTAGCCTGGACATACGGTGCAAGGTGAATCAGGAGTTAAAATTGGTATGTAGCAAAAGTAATGCTGTGGTTGTTATGGGAGATTTCAACATGCAGGTAGATTGGGAAAATCAGGTTGGTACTGGACTACAAGAAAGGGACTTTGTAGAGTGCCTTCATGATGAATTCTTAGAGCAGCTTGTATTGGAGCTTACCCGGGAGAAGGCAATTTTGGATTTAATGAACCGGATTTGACAAAGGACCTCGAGTTTAATGAGCCATTAGGAAGTAGTAGACCATAACATGGTGAGGTTTAATCTACAATTGGAGAGGGAGAAGGGTAGATCGGAGGTGTCAGTGATACAGTTGAATAAAGGGGACTATGGGGCCATGAGGGAGAAGCTGGCCAAAGTTGACTGAAAAGATACACGAGCAGGGATGACAATGAAACAACAATGGCAGGTATTTCTAGGAATAATACAGAAGGTGCAGGTTCAGTTCATTCCTAGGAGGAAGAAAGATTCCAAGGGGAGTAAGGGGCGACCGTGGCTGACAAGGGACGTCAGGGACAGAATAAAAATAAAAGAGAAGTACAATGTAGCAAAGATGAGCGGGAAGTAAGAGGATTGGGTAAGTAAGTAAGTTTATTGGCCAAGTATTCACATACAAGGAATTTGCCTTGGTGCTCCGCCCACAAGTCACAACATGCCATACAGTGACAGTTGCGAATGACTCAGAAAACACTAAACATTAATAATAATAAGACATTAATGATAAAACGCCATTGATCAAGCATGTGAACCAACAAAATACCAGATCAAAGGGAGGCTACAGATTTTTGGCTGTTGAGTAGAGCAACTACTCGTGGATAAAAACTGTTTTTATGTCTGGCTGTGGCAGCTTTGACAATCCGGAGTCACCTTCCAGAGGGAAGTGATTCAAAGAGTTTGTGGCCAGGATGAGAAGGGTCAGAGATGATCTTGCCTGCTCGCTTCCTAGCCCTTGCAGTGTACAGTTCATCAATGGAGGGAAGGTTGCAGCCAATAATCTTCTCTGCTGATCGGACGATTCACTGCAGCCTCCAGGTGTCATGCTTGGTGGCTGAGCCAAACCAGACCATGATGGAGAAGGTGAGAACAGACTCTACGATGGCCATGTAGAATTGGACCATCATTGCCTGTGGCAGATTGTGCTTCCTCAGCTGCCGCAGGAAGTACATCCTCTGTTGTGCCTTTTTGACTGTGGAGTTGATGGCAGCCCCCCACTTAAGGTCCTTGGAGATGATTGTTCCCAGGAATTTAAAAGACTCCACAGATGTGACTGTGGTGTTGTTCATGGTGAGTGGGGTGAGAGGAGGGGGAGCTCTCCTAAAGTCCACAATCAATTCCACTCTTTTAAGAGCATTGAACTCTAGGTTGTTGCGACGGCACCAGGACGCCAGCTGTGATACTTCTTGTCTGTAGGCAGATTCCTCCCCATCCTGGATCAGTTCAATCAGGGTTGTGTCGTCCGCAAACTTGAGAAGCTTGACAGAGGTGTCTGTGGAGGTGCGGTTGTTGGTGTAGAGAGCGGAGAGGAGAGAGTACGCAGCCTTGCGGTGCTCCTATACTGATCGTTTGCGGGTCCGAGATGTGGTTTCCCAGCCTCACATGCTGCTTCCTGTCTGTCAGGAAGTTGGAGATCCACTGACAGAGGGGTTCAGGCACAGTTTGGAGTGTAGTAGCTCTGGCACAATGGTGTTGAATGCAGAGCTAAAATCAACAAACAGGATCCTTGCATAGGTCCCCTGGCGGTCTAGGTGCTGTAGGATGAAGTGCAGGCCCAGGTTGACTGCATCATCCACAGATCCATGTTTAAAGAGCAACAGAAGATATCTAAAAATACAATTCAGGGGGAAAAGAAGAGGTACGAAGGTAAGCTAGCCAAGAAAATAAAGGAGGTTAGTAAAAGCTTATTTTGGTATGTGAAGAGATAAAATTAGTTAAGACCAAAGTTGGACCCTTGAAGACTGAAAAAGGTGAATATATTATGGGGAACAAGGAAATGGCAGAGTTGAACAGGTACTTAGGATCCGCCTTCACGAAGGAGGTTACAAACCATCTTCCTGATATAGTAGTAGTCAGATGATCTGGGGTGAAGGAGGAACTGAAGGAAATCCACATTAGGCAGGAAATGGTGTTGACTGATGGGACTGAAGGCTGATAAATCCCCAGGGCCTGGTGGTCTACATCCCAGGGTACTTAAGGAAGTGGCTCTGGAAATCGTGGATGCATTGGTGATAATTTTCCAATGTTCTATATAATCAGGATCAGTTCTTGTGGATTGGAGGGTAGCTAATGTTATCCCACTTTTTAAGAAAGGCTGGAGAGGGAAAACATGGAAACATAGAACATAGAAACATAGAAATTAGGTGCAGGAGTAGGCCATTCGGCCCTTCGAGCCTGCACCTCCATTCAATATGATCATGGCTGATCATCCAACTCAGTATCCCGTACCTGCCTTCTCTCCATACCCCCTGATCCCCTTAGCCACAAGGGCCACATCTAACTCCCTCTTAAATATAGCCAATGAACTGGCCTCAACTACCCTCTGTGGCAGAGAGTTCCAGAGATTCTCCATTCTCTGTGTGAAAAAAGTTCTTCTCATCTCAGTTTTAAAGGATTTCCCCTTATCCTTAAGCTGTGACCCCTTGTCCTGGACTTCCCTAACATCGGGAACAATCTTCCTGCATCTAGCCTGTCCAACCCCTTAAGAATTTTGTAAGTTTCTATAAGATCCCCTCTCAATCTTCTAAATTCTAGAGAGTATAAACCAAGTCTATCCAGTCTTTCTTCATAAGACAGTCCTGACATCCGAGGAATCAGTCTGGTGAACCGTCTCTGCACTCCCTCTATGGCAATAATGTCCTTCCTCAGATTTGGAGACCAAAACTGTACGCAATACTCCAGGTGTGGTCTCACCAAGACCCTGTACAACTGCAGTAGAACCTCTCTGCTCCTATACTCAAATCCTTTTGCAATGAAAGCTAACATACCATTCGCTTTCTTTACTGCCTGCTGCACCTGCATGCCTACCTTCAATGACTGGTGTACCATGACACCCAGGTCTCACTGCATCTCCCCCTTTCCCAATCGGCCACCATTTAGATAATAGTCTGCTTTCCTGTTTTTGCCACCAAAATGGATAACCTCACATTTATCCACATTATACTGCATCTGCCAAACATTTGCCCATTCACCCAGCCTATCCAAGTCACCCTGCAGTCTCCTAGCATCCTCCTCACAGCTAACACTGCCCCCCAGCTTAGTGTCATCCGCAAACTTGGAGATATTGCCTTCAATTCCCTCATCCAGATCATTAATATATATTGTAAATAGCTGGGGTCCCAGTACTGAGCCTTGGGGTACCCCACTAGTCACTGCCTGCCATTGTGAAAAGGACCCGTTTACTCCTACTCTTTGCTTCCTGTTTGCCAGCCAGTTCTCTATCCACATCAATACTGAACCCCCAATGCCTTGTGCTTTAAGTTTGTATACTAATCTCTTATGTGGGACCTTGTCGAAAGCCTTCTGGAAGTCCAGATACACCACATCCACTGGTTCTCCTCGCTACTAGTTACATCCGAAAAATTCTATAAGATTCGTCAGACATGATTTACCTTTCGTAAATCTATGCTGACTTTGTCCAATGCCAAATGTGCTGCTATCCCATCTTTAATAACTGACTCTAGCAGTTTCCCCACTACCGATGTTAGACTAACTGGTCTGTAATTCCCCCAGTCTCTCTCCCTCCCTTCTTAAAAAGTGGGGTTACGTTTGCTACCCGCCAATCTTCAGGAACTACTCCAGAATCTAAAGAGTTTTGAAAGATTATTACTAATGCTCCTACTCTTTGCTACTTCCTTAAGTACTCTGGGATGCAGCCTAGCCCTGGGGATTTATCCTTTAATCCATCAATTTACCCAACACCACTTCCCCTAACCTGGATTTCACTCAATTCCTCCAATCCTTTGACCCGCCTCCCCCTGCTATTTCCGGCAAATTATTTATGTCTTCCTTAGTGAAGACGGAACCAAAGTAGTTATTCAATTGGTCCGCCATATCCTTGTTCCCCATGATCAACTCACCTGTTTCTGACTGCAAGGGACCTACATTTGTTTTAAAAACTAATCTCTTTCTTTTCACATATAACATAAAAACTTTTGCCAGTTTTTATGTTCCCTGCCAGTTCCCCTATTCATAATCTATTTTCCCTTTCCTAATTAAGCCCTTTGTCCTCCTCTGCTGGTCTTTGAATTTCTCCCAGTCCTCCGGTATGCTGCTTTTTCTGGCTAATTTGTACGCATCATCTTTCGCTTTGATACTATCGCTGATTTCCCTTGTTATCCATGGATGTACTACCTTCCCTGATTTATTCTTTTGGATTTATAGACCAGTTAGCCTGACATCGGTGGTGGGGAAGATACTGGAGTCAATTATAAAAGATTAAATAGCCGCACATTTGGATAGCAGTAACAAGATCGGTCCATGTCAGCATGGATTTACGAAGGGGAAATCATGCTTGATTAATCTTCTGGAATTTTTTGAAGATGTAACCAGGAAAATGGACAAGGGAGAGCCAGTGGATGTAATGTACCTGGAATTTCTGAAAGCATTTGATAAGGTCCCACATAGGAGATTGGGCAAAATTAGGGCACACGGTATTGGGGGTAGAGTGCTGTCATGGATAGTAAATTGGTTAGCAGACAGGAAACAGAGAATGAAGATTAACGGGTCCCTTTCAGAATGACAGGCAGTGACTAGTGGGGTACCACAAGGCACGGTGCTAGGATTGCAGCTATTTACAATATACAATGATTTGGATGAAGGGGTTCAAAGTAACATGAGCAAATTTGCAGATGACACATAGCTGGGTGGCAGTGTGAACTGTGAGGAGGATGCTATGAGAATGCAGGGTGACTTGGACAGGTTGTGGGAGTGGGCAGATGCATGGCAGATGAAGTTTAATGTGGAGAAATGTGAGGTTATCCACTTTGGTCGCAAAAACAGGAAGGCAGATTACTATACTAAATGAGTTTGGAAAAAAGTGAACTGTGATGGTCTCAAGTAAGCATAGGTACTTAGAAAGCGAATGGCAGGTTGGACTTGGAAAGCAGGTCCTCTTGTCTAGTGAGACCACAGAGATTGTGTGCAGTCCCCTAATTTGAGGAAGGAATTCTGCAGAGCTTAGAGAATGGAACAGCTGGGTATGTCTCAGGTGTTTAAAAAGGATGAGAGTGGGGTTCTCATTGAAACATATAAGGCTTTTTATGGGTTTGGACATGCTAGAGGCAGAAAGCGTGTTCCCGATGTTGGGGGAGTCCAGAACCAGGGGAGAGAGTTTAAGAATAAGGGGTAAGCTATTTAGAACGGAGACGAGGAAACACTTTTTCTCACAGAGAGTTGTGAGTCTGTGGAATTCTCTGCCTCAGAGGGCAGTGGAGGCCGGTTCTCTGGATGCTTTCAAGAGAGAGCTGGATAGAGATCTTAAAGATAGCAGAGTTTGGGGATATGGGGAAAAGGCCTATCCATGTACCTGTCTAACTGTTAAACAATGGAATTGTTCCATACACCCACCACCCTTTGTCTGAAAAAGTTACCCCTCGGATTCCTATAAATCTTCACGTTGAACCTATGTCCTCTGGTCATCGATTCCCCTACTCTGGGCAAAAGACTGCATCTAACCGATCTATTCCTCTCATGATTTTGCATACTTCTATAAGATCTCCCCTCATCCTCCTGCGCTTCATGGAATAGAGACCCAGCCTACTCAATCTCTCCCTATAACTCACACCCTCTAGTCCTGGCAACATCCTTGCAAATCTTTTCTGAACCCTTTCCAGCTTGACAATATCTTTCCTATAACATGGTGCCCAGAACTGAACACAATATTCTTATTGCTATCTCACCAACGTCTTATACAACTGCAACATGATCTCCCAACTTCCATACACAATACTCTGACTGATGAAGGCCAAAAAGCCAAAATCCTTATTGACCACTACCTACGCCTCGACCTTCAAGGTACCATGCACCTGTACTCCTAGATCCCTCTGCTCTGTAACACTACCCAGAGGCCTACCATTTATTATGTTGGTCCTGCCCTTGTTTGGCGTCCCAAAATGCAACACCTCACAACGGTCTGTATTAGATTCCATTAACCATTCCTCCGCCCACCTGGTCAATCGATCCAGATTGTATTACAATTGTTCACAACCATCTTCACAATCTGCAAAACCACTAACTTTTGTATCATCAGCAAGCTTGCTAATCTTGCCCTGTATGTTCTCATCAAAATCATTGATGTAGGTGACTAACAGTAATGGGCCCAGCACCGAACCCTGAGGCACAACACGAGTCACAGGCATTTCGTCCGGTATCTGTTATACCATTGTTATGACTCTGGAATGACCACAAGTACACGTATTTAGGGGGTTGAAGCTGAGCATAAATCAAGGCTATGTTTATTTCACGACCGACGGGAAACAAAGTGCCCTGCCCATATTATGTCATTCCCACATATACATGTTGCTACGCGGGCAAACAAAGTAGTCCTTGTGATATAACGAAGTAGTCCTTGCAATATCACAACAGCATCCAGTCCGAGAAGCAACCTTCCGCCATTACTCTCTGCTTCCTTCCATGGAGCCAATTTGCTATCCATTCAGCTATCTCACCTTCGATCCTATGCGATCACACCTTCCAGAGCAGCCTAGCATGCAGAACCTTTTTGAATGCCTTATTGAAGTCCATGTACACAACATCTACAGCTCTGCCCTCATCAGCTTTTCTGGTCACGTCTTCAAAAAAATCAATCAGATTTGTGAAACATGACCTCCCACGTACAAAACCATGCTGACTATCACTAATCAGCCCTTGCCAATCCAAATACCTCTATATCCTATCCCTCAGAATACTCTCCAGCAACTTACCAACTTCAGATGTTAAGCTCACCGGCCTATAGTTTCCAGCATTTTCCCTGCAGCCCTTCTTGAAAAGAGGTTCAACATTTGTCACCCTCCAGCCTTCCGGCACCTCTCCTGTATTTAAGGACGACTCGTAAATTGCCATGTTGCCAATCCCTGGTGTCCAAGGTCCCCCGCCCCAGCTTTGACCACAGCACACAGTCCAGCCCCCAACCCAGCCACATTCTGGATCCTGGTGTGGCTACACACTCCTCTGACCCTCTGGAACCCGCGTCACCTTTGTATCTTATGATTTAACCAGATGTGGGACCCACAGGATATCTCAACAATTCAATGTCAGATGATCAAAAATTGACTATCGTTGTTGTCATGAATCTGCAGACAAGTGACCTCGTGCTCTTGCACAATACACAATCAGAAACCAAAATCTCTCCATGAACGTCATAACAAGTTGCACAACTCTTGAAATTACGTTGTTTCATCTCCCCAAAAACCACCTGACCACAGCTTGTGCACAAACCACTACTCGATGAACAGTTGTTCTCTTGGTTGTAAATCATGGAACATCAACAGGATCTTGCTTTCTGTAAACCATTCACAATGGCCTCTCAATCCTGGGCACATTGTGTCATCTTGATTACAAGTTGTCTTCCAGCATCTACAGTATTTTCCCAATTGTCAAGTCTCAGTGTCTCCTCAATGCCACCCACTGACATCTGCCTTTATTGTTTTGATGTGAACCATGCAGTGCACTTGTGGAATGATAGCTGTTGTCATCCAGTTCAAATGTAATATATTTGTCGCTCTGTCTTGAGATCCTGTGCACAGATATTTCTTGTCAGGCTAAAACACATGTCCTCCTGTGGTACAGATTGTACCCCTGTGGTACAGATTGAACAGTTGGAAACTCATTCCCAACCTGGGCTTCCTCCCTCTTGTCCTTTGACATTTCTCATTGAACACCTTGTTCATCTTGCTCGTCTGTGGGAAAAGAGGTAGGAGATACGGAGCCGTGAGGTGACGTACATTTCTGCCACTGCTCATAGTTTGTGGCACTCATTGATGACGGGGTTTGATCTTGTGAATCTGTGCTGACCCCTTGTATTACACACAGCTGTGGAATCATATATCCTACTGGAGTTTGGCTTCAGTGGAAATCAGGAGTTTGTGGTGATTACTACCAACAATGATTTACTGGGCAACCGTCACAGCTGGAATTGTGAGGACAAGACAGTGATTAAGTGATGCAAATGACCTGGCATTGAAACCTTCTCCAAAGATGCACAGAGATATGATGATGCAGTGCTGTGCATCACAAAATCCTTTATTTATCAAGTCCAAGTTGTACAAAGTTAAAAACCGAGGGTTAGTTGTGAAATGTCTGCCACAGGCATTTCCTTTCAGTAACAATATGTAAAATTGTAAATGCTGGCAACATCCAGCAAGGTAGGCAGTATCATCAGAGAACAAAATGGAGCAATGTTTCAAACCAGTGACCTTTCATCAGAACTGGAAATAATTGAAGAGAAAGCAGGTAAAGAGCAAGAGGGAAAATAGAAGCACTGAGAGACTGTAACTCCCAGGTTTCTGTACAATAGCTTTGTGTTTTATTGCTGTGGCCATCACTACACCAGATTTAGCAGCATATCCTGAAATGTTTAAGCAGTTCATTGCTTGTTGGTTGGCAATCTGAATGGGCGTAATTTCAAGAAGCCTGCACGTTGGGAAAAATGGTTTGGCTGCTGCCTCACCCAGGCACTCCTGAAATGAATCTTTATTTGTATCTGAAGGAACTTCCAGAATGTGCACGTTGACAAAAACAATGAGGCAAACTGCTGGAGGAACTCAGCAGGCGAGGTAGCGTCTGGAGATGGATTGTACAGACTGGGTTAGGATCCTCTTTCAAACCATCAGTCTGAATTCTCATTAGTCCCCCCTACACAAGAAAGCAAGAGAGGTGGGAGTAGGACAAAGCCAGGCAAATGATAGGTGGATACCTGTGAAGGGAGGGTTGATTGGAAGATGGATGGAGTAAGAGACCATGGATAGAGGTGAAATGAGACAAAGGGGTGTCAGATAAAGAGAAGATTAGTGAAATGCTAAGCTGGAAGGAGAGGTGTAGGTGGAAGAGTGCGAGGAAAAGAGGGGGGAGGTGAAAGGGAAATGTGGGACAGGGATGAGAGCTGAGTATGTGAAGAGGAGCAAGAAGTAGTGTGAGTGGGAGGGGCGGGAACTGATGGGAGAAATAGGAGCCTGCCAGGATAGTGAGGGGACGGGGGGGGGGGGGGTGCATATCCTTTATACAAGTGCATGGACAATCCCTGTTGAATGATTGCTCAGGAGAGTATGAATGGTTGGTTACTTCTGCAGCTCTTTGTGGAAATACATTCGCTGCTCTATCCCATACTGCCACCTGCCCAGAAAAGGTGCGGATTGGCATGGATCATTGAAAGCATGGTGATGCCCAGCTCCTTCAGGTGCCTTTGGACATGCCAGTTGGACAAAACATCCCAATTTTTAGGAAGGAAATAGCTTCCACTTCGACAGTCCAAATGTGGGCTCATGAAGCCAATGGTATATTTTCCTTTATGTTCATTGAAATGTGATTACTTGATATGATGACGATATCTGTGAGAAAAATGTTGTAAATGCAAGAAATAGTATTTCACTCAAGGAAATAAAATATTTTAAACAGGGTGTTATCTATGTGAATTGATTTGGTTTGAAAAAATACTATTTATTTAAAAATTGTTCATCGGAAGAGTAAATTAATAATATTTTCCTGTGATTTAGCACCTTGTATTTTGACACAAGAAGATTTTGACAAGAATTCGTTATCCTTGAAGTGGAAAATTAAGAAAAGAATATATATAAAACATGGTGATGCCATAGAATTTAAGTGCCCTCGGGGTTTTCAAGTGGAACCTCCTGGAAAACAAGTTTGCCAGAATGGAAAAATGGAAATTCCCAAATGTATCAGTGGTAAGTTAAACTAAGTAAATCTGAATGCTTTCTCGTTTTATTTAACCTCTATCTTGATTTGAAAAACAGTTTAATCTATTGTGTAACATTTGCTAAAATACAAGACAATTACAGCAGGAGTAAGTGTGCGGTAATGTCTCAGGGAATAATTTGCTGTCTTTGAGTAACACTTGAAGGAATGGGCAAAGAAGCTACTATCCAATCTTCCATATGGTTGCATTTCCATTTCAGTGGTAGATTGTATTTGGCAGAACGTACATTGGAACTAGTGCTCATTTTCAATAGTGGTCTGACATGTGTAATAATTTTTTTAAATTATTTTCCCAAAGGCTCTTCATTTGTGTATTGATTCTGAATCCATTATAGACTTGGATAATGAAGTATGTTTAAAGATCATACTTTTAAAATCTTTTTATAATATCTCAATTGACCTGTTTCCTGCAGATGACAGCATATCGTGCATTGCTTTTGACTATTTTGACTGCCCAACCTGCGCAAGAGATGAAATCTGTATTCATTATAATATTCGAAACATATCAATGACAAGACCAGGTAAAATTATTTACCAGGAAACAAAGCTTGCAAATGATTCAGATGTACGGTATTAACACATGATAACTGAATGTCTGCTATAATTCAATTTCTATGCCTCGTTTGGAGTGACCTGGCAGACAGCAAGGCAGGACAAGCAAGACACCCACTCTTCAGAACTGAGGGCATCTCCCATCTTAACCTTCAGTTGTGAATCTATGTGTCTGTAGCCATAGGTAAAACAGATGTAAAACTTGCTCTGCCTCAATGTTATAAATCAGTGTGTCTCAGTGACTTCAGCTAATTCAGCAAGGAAATCTCTACGATCTGTGCATGCTTCCAAGTATGTAGGAATCCAGAAAAAATGACTTTCAGTTATAACATCCCAGTGAGAACATATTTCAATCACATTAATCACAAGAAGTCATCTTCCTAGGATATACAGGGAAGATCCATCAACTTCAGGCATTTGCTTGTCATGGTTTGAAATTCTGCCCAGGTTACTGAGAGCTTTGTAATTGTACAGGTATTGATTAAATTAAAGATACAGCATGGAAACGGGACCTTCTTCCCACCGAATGCATTCTGACCATCAATTAGCCATTCACACAAGTTCTATCTAATCCCACTCTCTCGTCCACTACCTACACCTTAGGAGCAATTTAGAGTACAATTAAACTACAAATCCACATGTCTGGCATGTTGGAGGAGATCTGGAGCATCCTGAAGAAACACACGCGATCACAGGGAGAATGAGCAAACCACACAAGGTCCGAGGTCAGGATCAAACTGGGTGTCTGGCACTGAGAGGCAGCAGCTCTACCACCTGCTCCACTGTGCCACCCTATTTTTTACTTTATGCAAGGGTTGTGTTCTGGAACAAATGTTACATTAGATAAAATTATGCAACTCAAAACGGTGAAATGTATCGTAGCTACTTCAACACAAAGTTTTCTATGGGCACAACAAGTGTTATTTGTTATTGGCTGGTCATATGATAAACTTCCCTTCGTCCTGGCAACCAGCTCTCAGTTTAGTTTAGTCGCATGTACCGAGGTACAATGAAAAATCTTTTTGTTGCGTGCTATCCAGCCAGTGGAAAGACTATGCATGATTACAATCAAGTCGTCCACAAAGTGCAGGTACAGGATAAGGGGAATATTAGTACTTGCAAGGTATTAATTGCAAACTTTTGGTGAAAATAAAGTTTTGTTTTTGTTGATTTTTTTTGGTTTCTCTGATTTAATCTGTAAACATTTTTTGAAACAGATCAAAGCACATTGTCGTTAGTTGCTCACCATGGAGAGAGCGATGCATCATTCTCACTGAAAAGTAACAGGGTAAGATACACAAATACTTTAAAGATCTTTGTCAAAGTATCCAACCATGCAATCATGAATGTAAGATTTGGCACGGGACCGCAGGTATACAAAATGTTTTGTAAGTTTAAGTGGAGCATTTTACATTCTCCATGATTAAGGCTGTAAATATACAGATCTGCGCAACTAACTTTAGACTTGGGCCCTCCGAGTCCACGCTGACCATTGACTACTTGTTCACACTTGTTCTATGTTATCCACACACTCAATTTTACAGAAGCCAATTAATCTACAAACATGCACATCTTTGTGATGTGGAAAGAAACTGGAGGATCCGGCGGAAACGCTTGTGGTCACATGGAGAGCAAGCAAACTTCACACACAGAGCAACCATAGTCAGAATTGAACATGGGTCATGGGCGCTGTGAGGCAGCAGCTCTGCCAGCTGTGCTGCTATGCCGCCCTTCTCTCTATTTAACATTGCAGTCTTTTGGAACATAATACATTGAGAATACCGAAAATAATTACAATGTTTTCTAATATGTCGTTTCAATGACAGTGAGTTTATTTTAGTTACAAACCATATCTCCCTCTTGTCTCGTATATGTTTAGGAGGAGTCTGTTTTCTATATATTTATATGTCTCTCATAGATCACATTCAACGTTACATTCAGTGGAAATTTCAACATTCGGTTTGGAAAGACAACTTAAATCCAGGCTAAGAGTTTAGAAGCTCGAATGGTAAGTGAGCATATTGGCTACAGCATATTTTCTGATATTTTCTTTATTGATAAAGATTAAACTGGATGCAAAGTGGGCCAAGGCAGGACATTCACAGTGACTGGAAGGGCCCTGGAGAGTGTTACATAGGAGAGGGATGTAGGAGTGCAGGTATCTAGTTCCCTGAAAGTGGAGCACTGTTGCTTTGGGTGGTCAAGAAGGCTTTTGTTATATTGACCTTCATTTGTATTGAATGGGATGTCATTTTGCAGTTGTACAAGATGTTGGTGAAGATGCACTTGGAGTATTGTGTTCAGTTATGGTCACCCTGCTACAGGAACTATGTTGTTAAGCTGGAGAGAATGCAGAGAACATTTACGAGAATGTTGCCAGGCCTTGAGGGCCTGAGATATAGGGAGAGATTGGGCAGGTTAGGACTTTATTCCTCAGAGCACTGCAGGCTGAGGGATGATCTTATAGTATAAAATCATGAGGGAAATAGTGAATAAAAGTTCATGTTAGAGGAGCAGAATTAAACCATTCGCCCATCAAACCTACTATACCATTCAATCGTGGCTGATGTATATTTCCCTCTCAACCCCATTCTCCTGCCTTCTCCTCCATAGCCCCTGACATCTAAACTAATCAAGAATCCATCAATCTCCACCTTAATACTATCCATTGACTTAATATTAATTGACAGCCTTCTGTGGCAATGAATTGCACAGATTCACCACACTCTGACTAAAGAAACTCCTTCTTATCATCTTTCTAAAGGTACATCCTTTTACTCTGAGGCTGTGGTCTCCGATCCTAGACTCTCCCATTAGTGGAAACTTCCTCTCCACATCCACTCGATCCAGGCCTTTCACTATTCGGTAAGTTTCAATGAGGTTTCCCCCTCATCCTTCTAAACTCCAGAGAGTACAGGCCTAGTGCCGTCAAACACTCATCATTTGTTAACCCAATAATTCCTGGGATCATTCTTGTAAACCTCTCATGGACCCTTTCCATTGCCAGTATAGCCTCAGATATGGTGCCCAAAATTGCTCACAATATTCCAAATGGAGTCTGACCAGCACCTTATAAAGCCTCAGCATTATACCCCTGTTGTTATATTCTGGTCCTCTTGGAATAAATGCTAGCATTGCATTTGCCTTCCTTACTACCGATTGGACTTGCAAATTAACTTTTTGGGAATCCTGCACCAGCACTCCCAAGTCCCTTTGCACCTCCATTTTCTGAATTCTCGCCACATTTAAAAAATAGTCTACGCCTTCATTCCTACCATCAAAATATGTGACTCCACACTTTGATATGCTGTATCCTATCTGCCACTTCTTTGCCCACTCTCCCAACATGTCCGTCCATCTGCAGAGCCCCTGCTTTCTCTACACAACCTGCCCCAATTTTCGTATCATCTGCACACTTGGGCACAAAGCCTTCAATTCCCTCATCTTAATAACCACTGAAGTCAGGCTATTGGGCCTAAAGTTTCCACTTTTTTGCTTTGCTCCTTGGAGCGCAGGAGGTTAATGGGTGATCATGTATAAGATCATGAAGGGATAGATAGGGTGAATAGGGTTTTTTACCCAGAGTTGGGGAATCAGAAGTTGTGGGTTTAACGCTAGAGGGAAAAGATTGAATTGGAACTTTAGGGAAAACCTTTTCACACACGGGTGGTGGGTTTATGGAATGAGCTGTCAGAAGTAGTTCGGCCAGGTGCTATAACAACATTTTAAAGACATTTAAACAGGTACATGGACAGGAGAGATATGGGGCAATAGCAAGCAAGTGGAACTAGCATAGATGGGCTTTTTGTTGACAAGGGCAATTTAGGCTGAAGGGCCTGTTTCTGTGCTGTGTGACTATTTTGCAGCCAAGACCAGCTATAGCCACCATATTCTGCTGCTGAGGAGGTAGATGTTTTAGTAAATGGGTGGAGTGTCAGTGTTCTGGAGCTACTGAGGTTTTTGGGTACACTTGGAGCTCCACTGTGCAGCCCAAATTGTTCAAGGAGGCTTGAACTAGTAACTGCAGCCTTAGTTTTTGGTTTAGAGATACTAAAAAGGCCCTTTGGCCCACCAGGTCCGCACCGACCAGCGATCCCCGCACATTGACACCATAGTACATTTACTAGGGACAATATTTACATTTACACCAAGCCAATTAACCTACAAACCAGTACATCTTTGGAGTATGAGAAGAACCTGAAGATCTCGGAGAAAACCCATGCGTGTCAAGGGGGAACATACAAACTCCGTACAGACAGCACCCGTAGTCAGGATCAAACCCGGGTATCCGGCACTGCATTAGCTGTAAGGCAGCAACTCTACCGCTGTGCCATCGCCTCCATCCTGCAAAGTGGGCCACAGCATTTATGCACCTGGTCCATGGGTTTCTGGTCAATGGCGAGCACACTCACTGTCTGACCCCCAGGATATTGATGAAGAGAGTCATTGTTGGGAATTCCAATGAGTGTGAAGGGAGATATTAATTCCCCCTCTCATTAATGATGGATGATGCTCAACTAAAGCAGGTGTGGGGAGGCTGACTGCGACTGATGCAGAAATAGTTATTGTTCAATCAGTGCAGGTGATTAAAAAAGTTATGATTGCTTTGTTTACATGATAAAGTTGCTGCCCATGTCTTTGAAAGAACTGAGGTCATGTTTTTGTTCATAGGTGTTACTTTTATGTTTACACGGTTCATTACTGTAAAAATACAAATTAAAAAAACTTAAACAAACATCCAACTGGCAGAATAACTGGATTGCCCTTTCCCCTTCCAAATACATTACAGCTGCTGAAACTCCAGTTCAACGTGTTTATTTCTTTGTTGTGTGTGGCATTTCCCACACTTGCTCATAAATACCATGATGGTCACCGAGTCCAGAAGCCTTTTCCTGTCTGTTGTCCTCCTATTGCAGCCACCCGGGATCTCTTGCCCAAACCTAGCTGTGGTCAGGACAGGGGTGGGAATGGTCCATGTTCAGTGAAGTGAAGGAGTGGGTCAAGTGAAGGATACATTGTCCTGTACTTGGCACACACTTAATGGCTATAATCTCCAATCAAACAATATCTGGTATTGTCTTTAATTCAACTAAGTATTTCCCACAATTGCACCTAAATGCCAGTGGTGATGACTGAGTGAATACACTGTGTACGCTATGCTGTCCTCCTTCTCCTCTTTCATCTTCATTAACTTCAGCTGTTGTTCCCATTCACACGAAAAGCATCCTGTCACAAATGTAAAAACATCCAAGGCTAATGACTTGGCGTTGTGTTTTGTCACAGTTGCAAACAGAGGCTCTGCCACACAACAATTCCGAAATCAAAGAATCCTGCACTTCAAATTCCCATGTGATTCAGTGAGCACCGATTGAGATAATTCACTCATTGGATATGTATTAAAAGTCAAATGTGAATTTTAAATTAAAGTACTGCAACACCACACAAATTGTAATCATTCTCTCTTTTCTCGATCATTCTCAATTTGGGTACTGAATGAGGGATAGTTATAGTTCCTCCTACAGCAATTAATTGGAAGGTATGAATTGTGATGGAATATTTTGAGCATTTCTGAAAACTGAATCTGCATATTGTGTCCTGTATCCATTACATTTCTGAATGTTTAGTTGATTTTATGGATTGCTTTATTGTTAATAATGGAAACATCATTATTCAAAGCATGAGGAAACGCTTCAATTGATCAAGATGCTTTTAAGGCCACCTTTCTCTGTTGATGTTGCAGAACCATGCAGAAGCAGGTAGTGTACATTGTGCCTTTATTTTTGATCAACAATGGATGTACAGGTTCATTTCATATCCATTGAAACTTCAGTTATAATGTGTGAATATATGGGTGACATTCACAGGAGTAGATCTAATTCCAAACTTGTTCACATTTAATAGATGCAATTTATTTCATGCTGCTGCTGCTTTGCTACATTTCAGTTCATTGTAATGAAACTTCTGAATACTTTGGTTGTACTGCAACAACTAAATAAACAAATATTGCAAAATTCAGCGATGCATGTTTTAACACACACTATAATCTCAACAAATTTGGAGCCATGTATTTTGCAATTGCTATCTTGAAGTGTATGGCTTTGAAATGTTTCTGAAGAGATGTTATGGGTATAAACATTTACTAAAATTCACGTAAGTGGTGACTATTATATACATGAACCTTCATATGAACAGGAGCATGATTAAAATCAAATAAAATTAAACCACATTTACTAGAGGTTGCTGAGGGCTATGTAAAATTGGAAGATTTTAGGAACATCACAGGAGAGGAGAGAATGTTACCATGGTGGAGAAATTTTGAGAGAGTTTAATTTAATGAGATTGAGGAACTTTGTGTCCGAAGGTTTAGGTTTATTACTATCACGTGTGCAAAGGTACAGTGGAAAGCTTTGTTTTGCGTGCAATCCGATCAGATCAGACATACTATACATACATACAATCAAGTCAAACTGAAATACAATAGATAAAGCAAAGGGGAAGATACAGAATGCAGAACATAGTTCTTTTGCAGTGCATCAGTTCGAGAGACAAAATCCAATGTCAAGAATGTGGTAGAGGTGAATCGGATTGAATGCTAGTTTATGGAAGGTCCATTCAGAACCCTGATAACAGAGGGGAAGAAACTGTTCCTGAGTCTGGTGGTGCGTGCTTTCAAGCTTCTGTACCTTCTGCCCAACAGGAACAGGGGATAAGTCTTTGATTAAGCTGGCTGTTTTTCCAAGGCAGCATGAAGTACTGATGGAATCAGTAGTGGGGAGTCTGGTCTGTCTGATGGACTATGCTAAATCTCCAATTCTCTGCAATTTCTTGCTGCCAAACCAATCTGTGATACAACCCAACTTTGTCTGTGCTTTCTATGGCGCATCTGTAGAAGTTAGTAAGAATCATTGGAGACATGCAGAATTTCCACAGTCTCAGGACATAAGGGCATTGTGGGGAATATAGACAATATACAATAACAATCTAAGCTGAGCACACAACCGGAATTAATGCGAGGCATAAAACCCAGAGAGCTGTAAATGGGAAGGTCACAGACACGAACGGATGAATGCACAGAGGGATTTGAAAACAGTAGGAGAATTTAAAAACTGATGCGTTAACAAACCAAATCTGATCATAGGTCAAATCTCGTCGTGGCGATGGGTGAATTGGATTTGATTCAAGTCATGAGGACCAGCATGGTTTTGTCTGAGTTCAGGTTTAGGAGAGCAATAGATGGAAGATCAACCAAGAGTTTGTGAAACAGTCAAAGTTTGAATTGTTTCATGAATAGGTAATGGATTTCCTCTTCACTCACCATTGACACATGCACTGCAAGGCTCCATGCTTACCCCCATGCTCTACTCCCTTTACACCCCTGATAGTGTGGCTAAACACATCTCCAATGCTGTCTATAAAATTGCCGAAGACACCACTGTTGTAGGCTGAATCATGGGTGGTGATGAGTTGGCATACAGGAGAGAGACAGAACATCTTGTTGCACGGTGCTGTAAAAGCAACCTCTTGTTCAACACCAACAAGACCAAGGAAATAATAATTGACTTCAAAAAGGGAAGTCAGGTGACCACACACCAATTTCCACCAATGGTTCAGTGGTAGACAGAGTTAGCAGCTGCAACTACCTTGGCCTTAACATCTCTGATGACCTGTCGTGGGCTCAGCACCCCGATGTTATCACACGCAAGGCGGTCCAGGGCCCCAACTTTCTCAGAGGTTTTAGGAGATTCAGTATGTCTTCCAGAGAAGTACTGTAGAATCTATCCAATCTGGTTGTATCATGGCCTTGACATATCAATTCCAATTCAAGATGCAGAGATTACATTTACACAAAATGCTGGAGTAACTCAGCAGGTCAGGAAATATCTCTGGAGAATATGGGAAAGTGATGTTTCAGGTTGGGATCTTTCTTTAGACTAATTGCACAAGGGAAGAGAGGTGGTGGGACTTAGCCCAGTCCATCACAGGCACAGCTTTCCCCTACATTGTAAGTATGAAGAGCTGCCTCAAGCAGGTGGCATCTATCATCAAGGATCCCCACCATCTGGGCAATGGCTCCTTCTCACTGCTGCCACAGGCAGGAGGTATCTAAGCCCAAAAACCACACCATAACGTTCAGGAACAGCTTTCCTACAACCATAAGTGAATACAAATGATAAATGACAAACGCAAAAAGACAAATGACAAACGCAAAAAGACAAAAAGACAAACGACAAACGCAAAAAGACAAACGACAAACGCAAAAAGACAAACGAAATACTCAAAAAGACAAACGACAAACGCAAAAAGACAACGACAAACGCAAAAAGACAAACGACAAAAAACGCAAAAAGACAAACGACAAACGCAAAAAAGACAAACGACAAACGCAAAAAGACAAACGACAAACGCAAAAAGACAAACGACAAACGCAAAAAGACAAACGACAAACGCAAAAAGACAAAGACAAACGCAAGACAAACAAACGACAGAGCAAAAAGACAAACGCACAAACGAAGACAAAGAAAAACAACAAACGCAAAAAAAAAAACGCAAAAAGAAAAACAAAAACGCAAAAGGAAAAAAGACAAACGAAAACGAAAAAAGACAAACGACAAACGCAAAAAGACAAACGACAAACGCAAAAAGACAAACGAAAAAGACAAACGACAAACGCAAAAAGACAAACGACAAACGCAAAAAGACAAACGACAAACGCAAAAAGACAAACGACAAACGCAGAAAGACAAACGCAAAAACATAAATTAGCAAGTGGGAAAAATGTTGGTTTAGTATGTTTTGTTTCCCCTATATTTGTGTTTCAACATTAAATAAAACATGATTATTGTTACAATTGAAGGGGAGGCCAGTTGTGCTCTTGGTCTTTAACTGTTGAATAGTACGCATGCATCTTGGAACAAAGGAAATTTGCTGCTTCCCTATTCAGCCTTTGAATACTTTTCTGAAAACTGTTCCCAGAAACAGTGCAAGGAATTCTCCTTGGCTGATATGGCAAAAAGAGTGATCATAAATGACTTTGAGAAGTGGGGTTTTTTCCCCCACATGAATGCCATCTCAATGTTTCTCACTGCATGGTGAACAAAGTGTACAACAAAGAGTGCAACTTTAGTTTCTCATCATGATGGCGACCAGTATACAATCCGATCAGCACTGGTAGCATTTTGGTAATCAGCATGAGAGTCGATGATAAATGTTGGCAAGATATCTCGTAGTAAATAATGAAGCTAGGTGAACTTACCCCTGGCCCACGGTTTAAATCTCGTGTTTGCATACTACCTGTCCACTCTTCCCATTAGAATTTCCTATGTCTATAATTGTAATGGGTTCAATGTATATTATGGCATTGCAATTACATTTGACTGCCAATGGAGATGCTGCAGCATTACCAGATTATCATTAAGTATGGATCATTTACATGTGGCACTCATTATTCCTACAGCGAGAACAATTTTAAATAAAGCTTTTTAAAATGAGGATGTTATTACTTGTGAATACTCTGATCTTTAATATTTCTGTCCTCTTACAATAACCAAGTTCAAGTCCTTGGGGTTGATGCACACCCGTATCTCATTCTTTCCTTTCTTCATTGTGGCGACCATGGTGGAGACCCACTCGGTGGGCTCGCTGACTGACGCCAGAACACCCATATCGACCATGTCCTTTAGCATAGCCTCCACCTTGTCTTTCATGGCGAATGACACTCTGTGCGGCGGGCGAATTACAGGCATCACGGAGGGGTCAGTTGCAAACTTGTACACTAGCGGCAGCTTCCCCAGCTTACCGTCAAAAAGGTCTGGATACTCGGATAGCGGATCCATCACAGCTTGAACCTCGTGAACTGTCCGGTCGAAAGACACCAGACCGAGATCCTGGCAGGTCTGGTTGCTCAGCAAGGTGACACAGTCGCAATCCAGAATAAAGAATGACAGGTCACAGGATGATTTCTGCAGCACACAGTGGAAAGTAGCCCTCCCCACAGGTGTTAGTTCCTCTCCCCCATAGGCACGCAAAACAGAGCGATCGGCAGTCAACAGCTCATTATTTCTTATCTTGTTGAACAGTCATGTTGACATAACATTCACTTTTGCACCCGTATCCAGCTTCGCAGAGAATGACTTGTTATTCACTGTAATGAGCACAGAAGGATCAGGGAGGCGAGAGTGGCTGTGAAGGAGAGTGTAAACACTTGACTCTCCCATGGAATATTCGATCGCAGAGTCGTGGGCAGTGTCTGCAGTAGACTGAGAGTCCATCTCACTATCAAGTTGCTGAAGGTTGTTTAGGATTTGCCTAGTAGCTGGTGGAACTTTCCCATGGGAACGGCATGCGGCGGCAAAATGATTCATTTTCTTACAGAAATTGCAGGATTTTCCGAAAGCCGGGCACTGAGACTGCACGGGGTGGGCATAGTTACAATTGGGACACTTAGGTGCCCGCGGATCCCGAGATGGACGGGCGGGCCGCGGCGTAGGGCGGGAACTGTCCTGCAAACGTCGTGGGCCCCGTAACACCAGTCAGATTGACAGCGCGGCTGTCAGATCCCCTCACCCCATCTGTAGGGGCTACCACCTCGGCGATGCGACACGCATGCATTGCCTGAGTCAGGGTCAGGTCAGGTCGTTGCAGCAAATCAGCACGTAACTTCTGGTCTAACATGCCAGTAACTAGAATGTCCCTGGTGAGCTGGTCACACATATTTTCGAAACGGCACCGCTGAGCAAGATAGCGCAGGTCAGCAATGAAACACTCGACAGGTTCTTCTGGCTGTTGCTTCCGCGAGAAAAACCTAGCCCGCTTCAATATGCGGTTGGAGGGCAGGTCGCAAATCTCGGCAAATTTACGTAAAAGACATACCGGGTCGGCGGCAGATACAGCTGGCACGGCGATCTGGCCGTTGACATCCAGGACCTCTGGATCATAAACGAAAGCCCGAGCTCTCTTCATGGCATCGGGACCTGCTAGGTTAAGCAGGAGGGACGCACGGACCGCAGCTGGGTCATTTCTGTGCGCAATATTGACGAAGTGAGTGTAGTCCATCACAAAAGTAGCCCATCGCTCCGCAATGTCCGCATCAAAGACAAGGGGAGAGGGTTTCCTGCACAAGGAGGCCATCAAACTGATAGGGAATACCGGGCAAAATATAAAACAAAACCGGTAAACGGGAGGCGCGAGTCTAACTAACTATCTGACACCATGTAAAGGAGTCTAGTCTGACACACTGTAACCTTTACTATAGTCTTTAATATAGCACATGGCACACACGTCCCAGTACTGGCTGCACCCAGCCTTCAGGCGTACCAGGACACAATGGGAGGAGGAGAAGGGAGGAGATCATAGTTATACCAATATGAGAGGGTGTGTTAATGGTGATGAGGTAGCTACATTATAGGTTGCATGCATAAACCATCCACAGGTCAGATTTAACAGATCAAACCATTCTAGCTTGGTGGAATTAGTGTTTTAAATGTTTTGGCATTCAGCTTTTTTCAGTCCATATTAACTCAAATTTTGTGGAAAGACTTCTGTTTTGTGCTAATTTTGGGAGGGTCCCTTCCATTATTAACTGGGAGGTTTTGTGAGATCTAGAATTTCTTGGTTGAGCATTGATGGGTGTATGTGTGTTTGCAGCAAAAACAGTTGTGTTACAATAGTTCCTGCAAACAAATTGTGATGTTTATTTGAGCTTCTGTGCAGTGTAAAGCTAGCTTGAGTATTTTGACTGGGAGGATATATTTCAGGTAATGGAGAAATTATCATATAAGTTGTAGAATATAGTGAAATGTTACAGAAAATCTGAAGGGAAACAAAAATTACTATTTGAACACGTTCTTCAGGTCAGATTTAATAGATCAAACCATTCTAGCTTGGTGGAATTAGTATTTTAAATGTTTTGGCATTCAGCTTTTTTCAGTCCATATTAACTCAAATTTTGTGGAAAGACTTCTGTTTTGTGCTAATTTTGGCAGGGTCCCTTCCATTATTATACTGGGGTTGACAAGGTTGGCTTTCTCGCAACTGTAGTTTTGAAAAAAAGAGCTGGCTTGGTGAATTAATGGATTGTCTCTTGTGTTGCTGAGGCAGACATGTCAAGATTATGGCTTATTCTGTCCAAAGTTTGTTTGTTTCCCAGTATTAGACCTCAACTGAAACATAATTTCAATGTTACACTGCAGCAGGGATGAGGATGGATTGTAGGTAAAATAACAAAATAAAATCAGGACTTTTGTGGAATGCAGGAAGTCCAGATGGGACTAACGGACGAGACAGTGCAGAGTTTTGTTGTTATGCCTCTTTAATAGTAAGATTAAACGAGTACTTACCAGTACGAAGTTTGATCTGTATTTTATGAGGAGTTACGATGAGGG
The DNA here is from genome assembly GCF_028641065.1 of Leucoraja erinaceus. Lineage (NCBI taxonomy): Eukaryota > Metazoa > Chordata > Chondrichthyes > Rajiformes > Rajidae > Leucoraja > Leucoraja erinaceus. The sequence goes on along the minus strand of NW_026576483.1, from coordinate 53,926 downwards.
ATTACGTGAAGAACCCACCCAGTGCGCAGGCGCGGCATACTTCCAAGCAGCGGTGTGGAATCACAGGTAGACACAATATTTGAAGTGAAGATAGTAAAGATTAAGGAGACATCAGTTTACTAGTTTGATCCATAAAATGAGGGTGGGAGCGGAGGGCACGTAATCCCTCATCGTAACTCCTCATAAAATACAGATCAAACTTCGTACTGGTAAGTACTCGTTTAATCTTACTATTTTACTTCGGAGTCACGTGAGTGACTACGTGAAGATTTCAAAGGTCTGTGATTTCAAACCGTGTAACAGCTATATCACTCGCTGCCGAAGTTCTTGAGGGAGGAAGTGGTATCTAATGACCAACGAATCTGTTTGTTTTTTCAAAAATGCTCCCCCGGGCTTAAATTAAAGATTTGCAGTTTGTAAGATTTTCTCTGCAAATAGGTCTGGTTTCATCAGCGGTTTATTGTAAAATTTGCGGAATGTCGACTCCCTTGACCATCCTGCCGTATTTAGGATGTGGTCTATTGGGACATCCATGCGTTCCGCCGCTGATGTTGATGCTGCCCTGGTGGAATGGGATTTAAAAACGTTAGTATCAATTCCCGCAGCTTTCAGGACCTGCTTTAGCCACCTTGAAATGGTTTGGCTAGTTACCCGTCCAAAAGGTTTTCTGTGGCTGACCCATAAGGCTTTCTCACTCCCTCTGAGTTTTTGGGTTGTGTCTACATAGTTCTGGAGATGGGTCACAACACATAGCCTTGGTTCTGGTGGGTAGGCCCGGAATATAATCGGTGAGTTGGGCATACCTGGCCTACTTTGTTTTACTAGATCTGGAATGACAAACGTGATGCAGTCTGGGGTAGTTACCATGTTGTCCAGTCGTAGCTTGTGTAACGACTGGACCCTTTGAGCAGATACGAGAGCCATGAGCATAAGTGTTTTTAGAGTAGATTCCTCTAGACTGAGGGATCCCGCTGGTGGCCATCCTCTGAGATGTGATAATACCACACTAATATCCCATACATGGGTATACCTGGGTGTTGGGGGTTTGTTGTTATAAATACCCTTTAGGAGCTTTATCACTAGCGGATGGGACCCTATGCTCTGGTGTCCTGCTGGTTTAAGATAAGCAGACAGGGCGCTTCGTGCTGCATTCACGGCACTGTAGCTCATCTTCTGATCATGGTATAAGTGGGCCAGGAACTCCAACACGTCGGTGATTGAGGCTGTGTCATACGATGTCCCTGCGTCCAAGCAGTATTTCTCCCATTTTTTGACGTACGTCAGGTACTGCTTCTTTGTTGAATCCCGCAGGGCTGCCGACATGGTGGTGATTGTTCTTTCTGATAGCCCCAGTCCCTGGTAAGGTCTGGTTAGAACCTACAAACCAGGAGTTTAATATTTTGATGGCATGGGTGACTCATGCCCGATACTGGGTGAGTCAGCAGTTGTGGGTTACTATGGAAAACCATTGGTGACTCGACCACCATGTCGTGAAGGACTGGGAACCATGGTTGGGTAGGCCAGTCGGGTACGACCAAAATTCCAGAAGCAGAGTCAGTCTGAATTTTCCGGAGTACCCGACTGATGAGGCAGAAGGGAGGGAAAGTATAGAAGAAGAAATTTCCCCAATCCAGCGTGAAAGCATCTACCGCTGCTGCCTCTGGGTCTGGTTCCCAAGCCACATACATAGGTAACTGGTGATTCAAGCTAGATGCAAACAAATCGATATCTGGCATTCCATATTGCTTAATAATTTTCGCAAAACTTTTTGGATCTAACATCCATTCGATGTTATCATTGAATTTTCGTGACCTGGTGTCTGCCACTGTATTTAGCTTACCTGGTAGATAGGCAGCTGATAACCAAATACGTCTTTTGACACACCATAGCCAGATTGCATTGACCAATTTGTCGCATGATAATGATTTTATGCCACCCATGTGGTTAACGTAAGCCACCACCGTAGTATTGTCGATCTGTAACCTAACATGCACGTGCTGCATTTTAGATGCATATGCTTTTAGCCCATAGTAGGCGGCCAGCATTTCCAAATAGTTGATGCCCAGTGAGTGTAGTAACGATGACTCAGAATTAGTCCATCTGCCACCTGTGCTGGATATAGAGTTAGTTGCTCCCCAGCCTAAAGCACTGGCATCTGTTCTGATAACTAAGTTAGGCTTAGTGATGATAATGGGACTGAAACTGTGCCAAACATTGTCTGCCCACCACTGTAGTTCTGATATAGCTTCAGTGGGTAAATACATATTTCGGTCATAATGACCCGAACATCGATGCAGTGCATGTACCTTTGCTCTTTGTAGATTTTGATAGTGCAAAGGTCCGAATTGTGTAGCTGGAATTGCTGCTACAATAATTCCAATTACTCTGGCAACTTCTCGGATTGTTGGTCATTTATTGACTATTAAATTGTTGCATGACTGTGCTAATGCAACCATTTTATCCCTTGGCAGAGTAACAGTCATATGGATTGAATTAATAGTGAAGCCTAAATAATCCATGTTAGTTGATGGCTTCAATTTTGATTTATCTGGGTGTAGGACAAATCCCAACGTTTCAAGGAGCTGTTTAGTAGCTGAAACTGCTGCCACAGCTAATTCCTTGGTTCTTCCCAATACGAGAATATCGTCCAGATATGCCATGACTATATGTTTTTGTTCTCTTAATATTTTCATGGCTACTTTTAGAATTTTGGTAAATAATCTGGGGGCTGAGGTTAGGCCATTGGGCAATGCTTTATACTGCCATAGTTGCCCCATCCAGATAAATTTCAGGTATCTATAATGATCCTTATGTATGGGTACTAAATAGTAAGCATCTTTGATATCAATGCTTGCCATGAAGTATCCTTTTGAGATCAGTTGTCTGGCAGTGACAAATGTCTCCATTTTAAAGTGGATATACTCAACAGATTTATTTAGTGATGTTAGATCAATGATGATGCGACATCCACCATCTTTTTTGGTTTTGGTAAATATGTTTGATACAAATTCCAATGGTTCATGTCTGGTCTTTTCAATGACTCCTTTTGACATGAGCCTTTCTAGTTCAGCTTGTCCTTCCCGTTTCTCTTTCTCAGAGGGGAGAAATACCCTTTGGGGTATATGCTGAACCGGCGGTATTATGCCTGTTTTAAATTCAAATTTGTATCCACTAATACTGCTGAGTATGTATTTGTTGTTTGTGACATTACCCCAACCTTTTTTGCACAAGTGTAGTCGCCCTCCTGTTAGTAGAGCACCCTTGTTCAGCGTATGTTGACAGGAACCAGACCCACCTACCTCCAAGTTCATTCTCGTTTTTGGGGTTGTCTTCTTTTGTAGGCGCGGTTCTGTAGTACTGTTAACGGTGCTGTCGTAGGGCGGCGCATCTTCCCACGGCTCCGCTCTGGGCCCCTGTCTAAAAAAGACCTTTGGGGGTAATGTGAAGCGGTCGCCGGGCTTTCACCAGTCCTTGTTCGATATTTGCTGGTGGATGCCGAGGGGTGCTGCCAACTGGGTGTTTGAGTCCTGCTCGGTCCTAGGCCTGCCCTCATGAGGCCCACAGGTTTGGCTGCCTCTTCTAGTTCTTTTAGCCTTTTGGCTAGGTCGGCCCCAAACAGCAGTGCCTCGTTTTCTGGTGCAGGGGCTTTGCATAGCCCCGCATATTTGGGGTTGAGGGCAGGTCTGATGTTATCCCGCCTCAGGTTGTTTATCTCGTACTGAGTGTTGCACATAAGTGCTAGTACGTCCTGTTGGCAGGTGGTGAGGTCGGTGTTTTCTGTGGACCGAGCGAAGGCGGTGATAGCCGCTGTGTGGAGCTTTAAGATGCGCTGCATTTTCAGCTCTTGTCCACGGATATGTTGTCCCAGCTGGCTCCAAATTTGTCCGTTGACTGTTTTTACTCTCAGCGCCTCGCAGTTTTCAGGTGCTGTGTAGGTCTCTAGAGCCTCTAGGATTACCTTTTCCTGCAGGGCTTTGTTTGAGAGTTTGTTAATACTGGCTGCCATCCTCGGTTCCAGTATTCTGCCAGCTCGTGGAGGTGCCGCGTAGCGGCCAACAACACCCAGCAGCTCTTCGTGCTCCTGCTCCCCTGGCATGCTAGCGCAGTCGTCCGCCTGCCCATGGGTTAAGCCAGCCCAGCCCTGGCCTCCCTTGCTAACCTCGAATAAAGAGGGAGCAGAGGGGTGCGGTGACAGTTTAGAGGAGGCATAAGCCCGTCCTCCATAGGGATGCTTATCTTGCATCTCCTGATCGAGCATCTGCTCGAGGAGCTGTCTCATGCAGCTCAGGCGGCTGTCTCTCCGCTTCCTAGGGGGAGACTCATCCTGTTCCTCCGATGAGTCGGAGACCACCGGCCGGTCCGTTTTTCGAGTGGACTTCCTCCCTGTGCGCGGTATAGAAGTCGGCGGCACAGGGAGCGGCTCGGGTTCAGGTGTTGGGGAGCGCTCGAACAGCTGTCCCGCCGCCAGTGGCTGCCGCCCAGATATCGAACCCTCCTCGGGGGGAGTCGGGCAGGCAGTTCTTTTTGCGAGTCGTTTTCTGGAAGCCATACTCACGACTGCTTTCTCCTATTCAACGAAAAAACACTTACCTGAAGGTCTTGTTTTATCCTGCAGCTGGAGAGCCTGACTCCAGCTGCCGCCGCTGTTGCGCTGCTGGCGTAATGCCGCGCCTGCGCACTGGGTGGGTTCTTCACGTAGTCACTCACGTGACTCCGAAGTAAAATTGAATACCATGTCCGGCTTGAGAAGTCCTATTGGTGCTTAATCCAACTGCATTCCCAGGAAAAGCTGAAGCCTTCAGGGGAAGAGGAGGAGATTCCTTCCTCAGGGTGGTTAATTATCAGAGTGTTTCTGACTAATGAAATGATGAGATGTAAATTCTGTAGTGTGTTCTGTTCTCACCAACACAAAAGAACTACAGGTGCAAATGCATTCCAGCTTCATTAACTTCCACTCCCTTTTAATTTGCGTAATTTCATTTTCTCTCTTGCTCGTTGCTGTTAATTAGGGCACCCTCTAATCAGTACTATTTATCACAGTGGTACTCATGTTTGGTAAAGCTGCTTTGCAGAATTGCTAAATGACTAATTAATGTCTGTTAATTAAGAAAATTGCTCGTGGTAACAATGACATTGTTGCTGGCAGCAGCCTAGAGACTATAACACTTGTTGAAAGCACAAACATGGCAGGTCTGCAACAGCTGTGATACTTACTCTACAATTCTCCGAGCCTCCTGCAACTTGATGCACTGACGCTGTAACCCCCCTCCTCTGCTCTCTAACCTCTCGCAGGGACCCACAGCTTCTCAACCCTCGCCACATACACAGCCGCCTCCTCACAATCCTAACAAAATGATGGGACCTCACAATCAGGTAAAGAGCGGATGCAGTCGCTTGGGTTCTTCAATTCAAAAAGGGGCAAGAATTTCTACATTTGACTAATTAATGATTTGACTTTGCTTGTTTTTCTTTTATGTACAAAACTCCAGGTTGTCCCTGGCAGTGAAGCTTCCGTCTAGGCCTTTATTCAATTTTTAATAGATTTGGTTTTGGCTTCTGTTCAGTACACGATTACTTATTAAAATTATTTTTCTTTTCCTAGCGCTCTTCTGACCTCTCCCAAAGATGGGCTGTGGTCCGGCTGCCCTCTTGGGCCATGGCCACGGTGATCCTTGTCAGTGAATACAAGGAGACTTTCGGCACGCAAGCCATCACAGCCAAGCCCAGCCCAGTCTTGTCCTGCCATTCACACAGACACATGTGCATTTGTCCATAGGAGTCGATGGATGGTGAACAGGAAGAGGAACCCAAGTTGATTGTTTCCTTGCCCCATTCCTTGAAACCACCGCCCATCCCACAGCATTTACCTTTCAAGTCCAGATCTACTGAAGTCAATAGCACCTTGGGCTTTGCCCTGACTTGGGACAATTTGGCATTGAACCGAAGCTGAACCTTGTACCTCCTGGTTCACATGGTTCAATTCCAACCCATATAGAGCATGCATCCACTTGGTGAGGTGAAAAACCCTTGTCTGAAACTCAATGTCATAAATTAATTTAATTGACATTCTAGCATTTTTGGAATATGTGCAATTTCAGATGGCAGGACTAATTAGTTTTTATTTGGAAACTTAGTAAGGTAGTTTGGTGGCTTGATATTCAAACGTACATGATCCATGGGGATTAAGACGGTTCACTCAAGGGATAACCAGATTAGCCTTTTCATAATATGTCTTTCCTTGATTGTAAATACTTCTAAACCTACTTGGCTTAGTGCATAGTTCACTGCCCTGATACTGGGTCTGTGAGCATTTTCATTTATTTCAGTGTGTGGTTCAAAATTGGACGTGCTGGTTATGTTTTTGGTAATTTTGTTTTGTCTGTACTGTATTTGTCTGTGTCTCTCCATGTATTAAATGTACAGTACCCTGTTTGCATGATTATTATACCACGTTATCTGCAGTGTTGAGTCCCATTGAATGTTGCCATTGAGTTCTCAATCACTGAGATTCTTGGCAGTAACAAGATCACTGTCTACAAATGTTGCATTTTACTCGTGTTTTGAATTGTTTAAACACAAGTCAGATGAGAAACTATTTAAAAAACGATGATACCTCCAGCAACATGTATGTGATTCCAGTTTGTTTTGTTAAGGTTCCTATTTAATGTCTTATAAAGTGTACATACAATTTTATTCTAAAATAACAGCTTTACATATTAATAAATTTCCTCTCAACCCACATTGCATTGGGTTCGTGCTGCTCCATAAGGCATTCAGTGATACCCAAACAAAAGCAGAAGAATTATTTTAGATTGTCCTTCCCTTTCCACTTGTGCATTTAAAGAAAAAAAACAAAATTGGCAAATATTGTAAATCGTGATCCCACATAACCTTTACCTGTTATGTGGATGCCTCAAATGTTTCAATGAGTGCATGGAAGATGCTGTCATTATTTTTCAATTTCCAGCATCCACTGCATTTTTGCTTTAGTGTCATTTTTTTATGGCTTTGTTTGTTGGGAGGAAATAATTTGAGGAAATTTGTAAGATTGTTTAGTATTGACCAGTTTGTTTACAAAGTGAAAGGCGTTCTTGAAACTACGCAGAAATTGAGTTGCATTCCGTCAGTTTTTCTTTGCAACTTTTAGAGTCTCTTTCCTTTAAACTTTAACTGTAAAGTGCAGCACCACTGTGAAGAGAAACTTGGCAAGATCAGATTCCTTTTAGCTTCAAATCAGTGCATGACCCTTTAGTATTTCTCACTACACTGTAAAGTGGAATATGTTGCTTAATTACTCCAGACAGGTTGTTTTGTGAAGGAAATTATTCCATTTTAAAGCGATAAAGGCTGCTCATGGAAGTTGAGTTGTCAAGGAAGTTGAGTTACAATAGATGGTATTCAATTTTTGTTTAACTATATTTTTATATGCTGGTGTTCATTGGGATATTTGAAAATAAATTACCTTTTTTTAAAAGTGAGTTATGATTTTCATTGTCACCTCAAAGTCCTCCTTATTGTGATCCAGATCCAGTAATCAAGACATGGCCATGGTAAGTGATTTATTGCCATGCGTGAAAATACTCGGAATCTACCATTTTCAATTCCTCCTGGACCTTGCATGTAAAATAGCATGGATTATGAATTGTACTGTGCACACTGGGTGCAGAAATTCTTCATAATTGTTAAGTTACTGCATTGCACATCACCAAATCACTTGCCTTGGCTACGGTAATTTTTTTTTTTTAATGGCATGGAGTTACAGGTTTTCCACATGTATAAAAATGTTTTAATTGTGTGAAATAAAATTGTTATTTTAGCAGATTGTAGATTTAACTAATTCTATGCGATTGCAGCCTTTTATGTCACCGCGATACGCAGGAGGTCCAAGACCCCCAATCAGAATGGGAAGCCAGGTACTGTACCCATTGTGCTTCTATCACACTGCCACAATTAGCAGTCCCATCCTCCACCAATATGGCTGAGACTGAGATCATTTTAATTACGCCAGAATCACAGGAACAGATTATGATGTCCAGCCCCTCGACCTTGTTTTGATGATTGGTGGGGTTGTGGCTGACCTGAATTCCACCCCTCTCCACTCACTTGCTTCATATCTCCTTTATGACCTTGACTGGCTAAACATAATCTTTCTTGTATTCAAAGTTATTAATTGAGCTAGCCTCTTGGGAGACATTTTGTGTGAGACATTTCTGTTTCTGTCACACTGCAGACGTCTTTTGCAGGAAGGAATTTCGCTTGAATGGCCTGGCACATATTTTAAAATCTGTCTTTGTCTTAAACTTTCCCACTGGCATAAAAAAAAAGTGGTATATCTAACATACCTTCCCTTTGTATGATCCTAGGGACGTTCAAACAGCTCATCCCTTAACCCATCTTCAAGGGAAGACCAGCCTCATTTATGCCATCTCTCTTCTAACTCTAATCTTCAGTGTGCAAATAACATTCCTGTAAATCTTTCAACATTTTGTGAATTTAAAATATACCCACCTACATTTTGTTGTGAACAAAACTGACTGTCCTTATGGTTTATCACGTCCAATGTTAAGCCATCTTGTGAGTGATGTTGCACCACCTGTGGATTTTTAATCTCTTGTGTAAATATGCTCAGTTGGTTTGAATGTCAGGTCCGCGATGGTATTTGTATCCACTCATGCATGAGGTTTTCACCAGTAAACATAGAAACATAGAAAATAGGTGCAGGAGTAGGCCATTCGGCCCTTTGAGCCTGCACCGCCATTCAATATGATCATGGCTGATCATCCAACTCAGTATCCTGTACCTGCCTTCTCTCCATACCCCCTGATCCCTTTAACCACAAGGGCCACATCTAACTCCCTCTTAAATATAGCCAATGAACTGGCCTCAACTACCTTCTGCGGGAGAGAATTCCAGAGATTCACCACTCTCTGTGTAAAAAAAGTTTTCCTCATCTCAGTCCTAAAAGATTTCCCCTTTATCCTTAAACTGTGACCCCTTGTTCTGGACTTCCCCAACATCGGGAACAATCTTCCTGCATCTAGCCTGTCCAACCCCTTAAGAATTTTGTAAGTTTCTATAAGATCCCCCCTCAATCTTCTAAATTCTAGCGAGTACAAACCGAGTCTATCCAGTCTTTCTTCATATGAAAGTCCTGACATCCCAGGAATCAGTCTGGTGAACCTTCTCTGTACTCCCTCTATGGCAAGAATGTCTTTCCTCCGATTAGGAGACCAAAACTGTACGCAATACTCCAGGTGTGGTCTCACCAAGACCCTGTACAACTGCAGTAGAACCTCCCTGCTCCTATACTCAAATCCTTGTGCTATGAAGTTTAATGGCTTGACTGAGAAACTTAATGGCTATTACTGCTATTCATTGAAATGTCTGCAACACCTTGGCACGTGGGATGGTTTCAATGATGGTTCTTTGTTTTGGTCGTATAATGTATCCATCCTGTTGGGACATGGGACAGCTATTAGAACATACTTGCCTCATCAATTTATCTTGAAAGCACTATTTCATGGTAACCATCAAAATGATCATGGTCCTGAAACTGGACATGAAGCATCATTTTGGATTGCAAGTACACCTTCGATTGAAATGTGTGTGTTTGTTTCTTCTAGTTTTCAGTTTGTTGAATCTTTCCATTGTTTCCATTCCCTCCCAACTTCACATCCTTCCAATTCCAATGCATTAACCATCCTCTATTGTTCATGAGATGAACTGAGCTCAGGAGGTATGACTAGAACTGCCTCTAATCCTACTCTCTATTCCCACACTTTGAATGTGGCTGCATCAGTAGCAGGAAATTTCACTGCCCTCTTCCTCTCTCGCTCACCTACTCTTTATAGATGGTGGCATATTAAGAGCAGTTTTAATACTCATGTCACCACCAGTTCAACATTTACCATCAGGACTTTAGCATGCCAGTCTGTTACAATTTGAACTGATTAATTTCCTCTTCCTGATCTCTCTTTCCCCTCCTGGCACCATTAGCAAATACTAATAAATAAATTCATTTCTTAGTAGGTACGTTTTGCACCACATAAATTAGGTTAATCTTGACGCATTTGTTTTAATTGCTAGACTGAATCATTATCTTCTTAAAGAAAGATATACACAGTAATAGTGGGTTTTTTTCAACAAACTGAAGGATTTTTGTGTAAATATGAAGCTGCAGCTTATGCAGAGCTTCGGTACAGTCTTTACAAAGTATTCATGTTCCTAACACCCAATTGCATCATGATAGATGCTTCCATTCCCTTTTATGGGGCGCTGAACTTGCATGTTATTGTTAGAGTCGGCTCCAGACTCCAGTGCGGAGACGCCACATTCGAGGATGGATTAAATAACTTTTAGAACACACCCTTCCTTCCTAAAATGTATCTGATGTCATCGGAATTCCTGAACAGTACCCAAAGGCTACCAGGAAACTGAAGAGATTTCTGTCCATTTCTGTCCATTCAGGCAATCTTAAATCTCCAGCATTAATATCCTCATCAATATTTCTCCTGAGGATCGTTCTGAATTGTTGTAACTTGCAGTGTTATAGATTGGTGGAGTACAAGATAGAAATTTGTGTTGTAATGATGAACCAAGATAGTAATTCAGTTAGACTGGAGTGGAGTTATTGTTCAGGTTCAGTTTAAAAGAAAACATTTCTCCTTTTGGAGAAGCTGCATCAATCCATGCAATTTTCTTTTGCTGGAATGCACGAAAATGGCTTTAATTTTCCATTGACTACTGTCCATAACCAGTCAGGCCATGAATAGGTGAGAAGATACTTTACAGACACAAGAAAGAAGATGAGGTGAGCCTTCAGTAAGCCCAGGCTGCTGAACCCATTCAGAGTCTTTGTGACTCTCTATTTTATTGAACTGGACTGACCCCAAGGCCAGTGTAATGTGGATCTTGTGCAATGAGCTAATTGGGTGGATCATTTTCATGAGATATAAAATGATAATGAGAAAGTCACCCCCCCCCCCCCTTAAATTTAGGGGGAATCCTAATTGTAAGATTTCTGTCTTTTTGGTGGAGTACACTGGACCCGAATTATTGCTGTTTTTAAACCTTTGGTAAAGCGTTATTTGTGGCCAAAAATTGTTTAATTACATTTTTTAAATATTTGCTTCAGCTGTTTTGTTAAATTCTATTCACAAATTAGTTATTTTATTGAGCGTTCTCACACATTTCCTTTTTACAGCACAGATTAAAACGCGTCCTTTAACCCACTGTCTATGTAAACTTTTATGCCTCTCTATGTGAATACCATGCCTGTTAATTTTATATCCCTCTATAACGTACTTATTCATGTACCTGTTAAAAAGGGTCTTGAATGTTGTTGTTCCTGTCTCCAGCACCATCTTTGGCAGCTCATTCGAAATGTCATCTACCTCTCGTGAAAAATATACATACATCTCTCTCTCTTTCATCCTCCAGTTTTAGACACAAACACTGGCTATCTACCCTATATATGCCTCTCATAATTTTATATACCGGTATTGTGTAACTCTCAGCCACCTCCACACCATGGGAAAGAAGACCTAGCCTTTACAAACTCTCCAGATAACTCCAGCCTCAATACTGGCAATATCCTTGTGAATCATAATCACCTCCCTCTGATAGTGTGAAACCAGGACTACACCCAATACCCTGCATGTGGCCTGACCAATCTTTTGTACAGATTTAACATGATGTCCCAACTCTTATACTCAATGCATTATCCAGGAGGTGCAGGATCATTTCATTCCAAAGGGGAAGAAAGATTCTAAGGGGGGTAAGAAGCAACCGTGGCTGACAAGGGACATTAGGAATGGTATAAAACTAAAAGAAAAGGTGTATAACATGGCAAAGAGTGGCGGGAAGCCAGAGGATTGGGAAACCTTCAAAGGACATACAAAGGTAACAAAAAGGCCAATACGGGGTGAAAAAATGAAGTTCAAAGCTAAGGTAGACAAAAATGCTGGATAAACTCAGCGGGTGAGGCAGCATCTAGGTAGCGAAGGAAATAGACAACGTTTCGGGTTGGGACCCTTCATCGGCCTGATGTGGGGGGGGGGGGGGGGGAAGCGCTGGGAAGGGGAGGGGGGAAAGGAGAAAGCAGGGACTACCTGATATTGGAGAAGTCAATGTTCACACCACTGGGGTGCAAACTGCCCAAGCAAAATATGAGGTGCTGCTCCTCCAATTTACGTTGATCCTCACTCTGGCCATGGAGGAAGCCCAGGACAGAAAGGTCGATTGGGAATGGGAGGGGAAGTTGAAGTGCTGAGCCACCGGGAGATCAGGTTGGTTAATGCGAACCGAGCGGAGGTGTTGGGCGAAGCGATCGCCAAGCCTGCGCTTGGTCTCATCGATGTAAAGCAGCTGACACCTAGAGCAGTGGATGCAATAGATGAGGTTGGATGAGGTGCAGGTGAAACTCTGCCGCTCCTGGAAAGACTGGTTGGGTCCTTGAATGGAGACTTGGGGGGAGGTAAAGCGACAAGTGTAACATTTACAAAGTACAAGTACATAGGTAAGCTGGCCAAGAATATAAAGGATAGCAAAAGCTTGTTTAGGTATGTTAAGAGAAAAAGATTAGTAAAGCCAAACGTGGGTCCCTTGAAGGCAGAAGCAGGTGAAATTATTATGGGGAACAAGGCAGAAGAGTTGAACGTACTTTGGTCTGTCTTCAGGAAGACACAAACAATCTTCCAGATGTATTAGAGGACAGAGGATCTAGGGAGACAGAGGAACTGAAATAAATTTGCGTTAGGCGAGAAATAGTATTGGGTAGACTGATGGGACTGAAGGCTGATAAATCCCCAGGGCCTGATGGTCTGCATCCCAGGGTACTCAAGGAGGTGGCTGTAGAAATCATAGACGCATTAGTGATCATTTTCCAATGTTCTATAGTTTCATGATCAGTTCCTGTGGACTGGAGGATAGCTAATGTTATCCCACTTTTCAAGAAAGGAGCGAGAGAGAAAACAGGGAATTATAGACCAGTTAGCCTGACATCGGTGGTGGGGAAGATGCTGGAGTCAATTATTAAAGAGGTACTAACGGCACATTTGGATAGCAGTAAAAGGATTGGCCCAAGTCAGCATGGATTTATGAAGGGGAAATCATGCTAGACTAATCTTCTGGAATGTGAGGATTTTGAGGATGTGTCAAGTAAAATGGATGAAGAAGAGCCATTGGATGTAGTGTATCTGGACTTTCAGAAAGCTGATAAGCGAAGACGAGGCTAGGAGTTTGTAGGGTGACTTGGACAGGTTGGGCAGATCCTTGGCAGATGCGGTACAGTGTAGATAAATGTGAGGCTATCCACGTTGCGGCAAGAACAAGGAAGGCAGATTATTAAGTCAATGGTGTCAGATTAGGAAAAAGGAAAGTGTAATGGGACCCGGGTGTCTTTGTACACTAGTCACTGAAAGTAAACATGCAGGTACAGCAGGCAGTGAGGAAAGCTAATGGCATGTTGGCCGTAATAACGAGAGGAGTTGAGTATAAGAGCAAAGAGGTCCTTCTGCAGTTGTACAGGGCCCTAGTGAGACCACACCTGGGGTATTGTGTGCAGTTTTGGTCTCCTAATTTGAGGAAGAACATCCTTGCAGCTGAGGGAGGCAGCGTAGGTTCACGAGGTTAATGCCCGTGGTGGCGAGACTCACATAAGAGTAAAGATCGGAAAGACTGGGCTTGTATTCACTGGAGTTTAGAAGGATGAGGGGGGGCATCTTATTGAAACATATAAAATTATAAAAGGACTGGACAAGCTAGATGCAGGAAATAAATTCCCAATGTTGGGGGAGTCCAGAACCAGGGGCCACCGTCTAAGAATAAAGGGAAGGCCATTTAAAACTGAGATGAGAAAAAACTCCCATAAAGTTGTGAATTTGTGGAATTTCTATGCCACAGGAGGCAGTGGAGGCCAATTCACTGGATGAATTTAAAAGAGAGTTAGATACTCTTGGGGCTAGCGGAATCAAGGGGTATGGGGAGAAGGCAGGCACGGGGTACTGATTGTGGATGATCAGCCATGATCACAATGCATGGCGGTGCTGGCTCGAAGGGCCGAATGGCCTCCTGCTATTTGTTTCCATTTGGCATGCCATATGCCTGAACCACTTCCCTGTCCACCTGTGTTTTAGTTTTGAGGGAACTATTTGCTTGTACCTCTGGGTCTCTCTGTGCTACAGCACGTCTCAGGGTTATGCCTTTCATTGTGTGTGCCTGCCTGTTTCAGCTTCCAAAAATGTATCACTTTGCATTTATCAGAGTTAAATTCCATCAGCCACTTCCTTACCCACTTTACCATTTGATATATATCCTGCTGTATCATCTTGTAGAGAATTTATTTCACTGTTCACTGTACCATTAATTCTGGAGTTAACTGCAAACTTACAAATCACATCATCGCCATTATCAACCTAATAATGTGTGCAACAAATGATAGAGGAGGCAGCACTGATCCCTACAGCATGCCATTGGTTTGCATATCTCCAATCTGGAAAAACAACTTCCGTTACGATGTTCTTCCTGCTGCCATCAATCCATTATTTTATACAATTAGCTAAAAGTCTAGATCCCATGGGTTCCAACCTTACGAACCAGCCTACTCTGCGGGACCTTGCCAAAGGCCTTGCTAAAGTCCACATCAATGAAGAAAAGTTGGAGTGTTAAGGGTCTGTCCCACATGGGTGTCATTTGCGCATCACGCGGATGGAGCACGAAGATTTTGTACATCCCAAAATTGTGGGGCGCCGCGCACGACCGCACGTCACTGCCTACGTCACCACGCACAACCTGTCATGCGTTGTGACGCATAGATGATATTGCGTAAATTACGCGCAAATGACGCCCAAGTGGGACAGGCCCTTTACTTGGAACATTTGAGAAGATTGTAGATGAAGAAATAAAAAGATTTTTAATCAAAGAGAGCTTCGTAAGCATACTTTCATTAGATGTGTACTTTTTGAATGGATCTGCATCTTGCAATAAATAAATAAATAAACAAACAAACAAATAAATAAATAAATAAATAAATACATACATATCCCATTCAGTAGCTGAGGGTACAGTTGATCCCTATGCAAGGTTTAATTTTGTCTTTGCTTGATTATGGATCCCAGCTGGAATTTGGGTTAGTTTCGAAATTGCCTTGGGGAAACTCCACGAGGGAGGTACGATGTTCAGAAGTGTTTCTGCTTTTCATCGCTATCCAGTGGCCTCCCAGTGTAAAGATTGCTCTCAGCACTTTGGATTTTTGATGCTGCCAGCAGTTGAAAACGCAACTTAACACTTGCTACTTTGTTCACACACAAGATGACCACTTGAGCGAAGCATCAGTGGATCCATAATTTTGAGGCGTGGGTAGGAGGAGAAAATCAACTAGGAGAGGAGGGGACACAAAGGAAGAACACAGGAGTTGTTTTGGTGCTTCAGTATATGTCATTTCATGAAACTTTGTTTTTATAATTTCTTCATGATACTTCAAGTGTGCAAGTTAAAATGCTATATTTAGTAAGTTGAATGCAGGAAATCTGCAATGATTCATCCTTTGTAGCCACTCCTACAGTGAACCTGCGCACTTTGCCTTGCCTCGCCTCTCCTTCATTAACCATTTGGCACATGAATATCCCTTAAATGCGTTGAGTAGAGGGAGCGTTTGTGAACTTGGATGCAGTTGAGTAATTCTGCAATTGCTTTTAGCCTCCAGGTGGTGTTCCCGGTGCACAGCCATTGCTACCAAACGCACTGGATCCCACACGACAGCAAGGTGAGATATATTCCCAACTCCATTTAGGAGTCGAAATAAAATTCTGTGGTGTTCACTTCATAATGTTTGTTCTCCCTATTACAGGACATCCTGGTATGGGTGGGCCAATGCAGAGAATGAACCCTCCTCCACGAGGGATGGGCCCAATGGGACAGCAGGTAAGCAGTACAGAAACATCTATCAACTTTTAGTCTTGCACATGGTGATTATTGTTCACGGGATATTCAGTCATTTTCATTGCCCACTAGTGATCAACAAGCTCTTTGCACTCTTCCACCAGAGGGAGGGAGAGAGAGACTAGTACTCGAGGTCATAGGCTCAGAATTAAAGGACATTCTTTTAGGAAGGAGATAAGGAGAAATTAATTTGGTCAGAGGGCGGTGAATCTGTAGAATTCTTTGCCACAGAAGGCTGTGGAGGCCGTCGATGGATATTTTAAAGGCAGGGATAGATAGACTCTTGATTCGTACAGGTGCCAGACGTTATGGGGGAGAAGGTAGGAGAATGTGGTTAGGAGAGAGAGATAGATCAGCCATGATTGAATGGCGGAGTAGGCATGATGGGCTGAATGGCCTAATTCTACTCCTATTACTTATGACCTTATGACCTAAGCCCTGGTATGGCTGATTAGCTTCTTTCTGCTTTATGATGAGTGTTTTATTTTTGTTAATTTAGGTTCATGCAGATCAGTTGAAAACGGCCCCTTGTTTTCATTTAGTGAAAGTAGTATTTCCAATGGCCACTGAATACACAATGTGCCACTAAAATCTCAGTTTAATCTTAGTTATCCGGTCTGGATTTGGTCATCTTGGTTGTTCACAGTAGCCTTGATCTCGGGAGATGAGGAACGTAGGCCAGTGAAAGTTCCTGTCTCAGCCCTGGTTCTTTGGATATTATTCTCACTTCTCAGTCAGAAGGTTGGGGGTTCAAATCCAATCCTAAAAAGTGAAGCACTTCTGTTGTATTTTCAGCATATCACACCATTTCCTACCTTCATCTTCTACAGTTCAGTAGGATTTTAAAAATTGCACCTCCAAATGGCAATATTTTGAAGGTGCAACTTGTAATACACTAAACTGCTGAATTTGAAGGCATGACATGATGTGTTGTGCATAGGCATGTTCAGCCTCAATGTTGTACTCAATTGGATATTTTTTTCTCGGGTTACCCTTTAATTGCTGATTAGGTATTTTAAGGCAGTTGGGTTATGGATGGGTATGGGGAGGAAAATCACAATTGATATTTGTGCTTTTATTACTTTATGAAGGGGCTGAATGTGTAGGGCTTATGACACCTGATTACATTTGGGTAGATGCAGATGATCAAAGTAATTATCTTCTTGGGACTGTAAGACCCCTTTGGGTTTGAAATTACCAAGAAAATGACTGCAAATTGAGACTGAGAATCAGCTTGACATCAGTTGGCACTGTTTTCTTTTGGCACGTATTGGGAATGTGTGTAATAACATTAACTTTTTTTTTCTTCCCTTCCTTGCTCTTCACTGGTTTCCTTCTCGTTATGGTAGTCTGATCCTTGGTTATCGTTGCAGAACTATGGTGGTTCAATGAGACCTCCACCCAATTCAATAGGTCCCGGCATGGCGGGAATGAACATGTAAGTTTCTTGCTTGTGTTCACATAAATTGTTAAAAAGTGGAGATAAGTAGGTATAAACTTCCAATATATTGTTGATTACAAGGTATTTCCTTTGCTTGCATGACTTCAAACTTGTGAGGGTAAAGACATGTTTATCATTTTTGGTCCTTTTTACTACTTGGATATTCTTTTATACAATTTTGAAGCTTGCACCATGGATGAGTTTAGTTGATCTGAAGATTAAAGATAATTGAAGGTTTAAGGGAGACTTATAAAGACTTAGTGACACAAAATTGAACCAAGAGTTAAAATGTATTTAAATTTCAGGGGTCCCAGGGCTGGATGACCATGGCCTAATCCTTCTAATGCTAACTCAGCGAGTAATACTGCTTTTACATGCTGTTACACATGTGTCACAGTATAGTAATAAGGCGTTTTTCCCAACAGATCCATCTCTGTGTTTGCATTCCACACAGTTTATTGTGTCCTCTACCTTTAATATAACATTCTATTCCTTTATTTATCATCCTTATAAATACTATTTGTCTTAGCCGCTCCGTATGGAAGAGCATAAGAAAATAGGACTTGCCTGCTCAGGCCTCAGCTCCTCATCTGTGGTGGTTCCCCATCATCCTGATCTTACAAAAATGTATTAACTCTTTACCAATGCCCTGTGACCTGGCCTCCGCAACCTGCGGGGTAGAAAGTTCGAGAGATTCACTGCCCTCTGAGAAATTGCAACACTCGCATGGTAATGAAGCACTCATGAGTTCCTCTTGGATTTTGCAATGCTTTGATGCCTTCAAGTGGGAATAACTTCAAGTCTACACTTCTGCTGACATCAAGATCTCCATTAGATCATCTTGGAAACGTTTGGATTCTATTTGGTATCATCTCATACGGCACAACTCTTTTGCATCCATTTTCTTTGTTACGAATATCTAACAGCCAATGTAATAAAGAACCATATAAAATTGATAACATAGGAGGCCATTTGGCCCATCATGTTAGTGACGGCAGAAAGAGTAATCCCACCTTCCACCACTAGGCCTGCAGCGTGTAAATTTATCGGTTTCCACGTACACATCCAAATACAGTTTAAATGCAGTTAGGGTTTCTGCCACAACCATCCTTTCAGAATTCCAGTGCACTATCACGCTCTGGGAGAAAAATCACCACCTTGCATCATCTCCATAATTCACCAATTTCTTTAATCCTTGTCTCAGGTTTAGGATGTTCCACAGAAGGGAAATATGTTCTTCCTATTTACACTGAACTGCATAAAATCTCCCCCCCTAAGTTTCTGTTTCAAAGAAAGCAATGTTAGCTTATTCAATCTTACCTCATGTCTGCAGTTTCTCAATGTCTTTAAGTCTTTTCTGCACCCCACTCTGGCACAATTGCTTTCTTTCCAGTAACGAGGTGACCAGAGCTGTACAGAATATTTGTGCTCTGTCTGCAAAGCTAAAATTGCCAAAGAAAAAAAAAAGATGGGAATGTTTTGGTGGGTAATATAAAGGCAACCTGTACGATCTTTTATTGGAACATAAAAAATAAAACATTAACAAGGGCGTGGGTGGGCCTTTTGCAGACCCGCAAGAGAATTTATAATGCAATTAAGATTAGTTACTTTTCGTCCAGTAAGGATGACCCACAAAATCTGCCAGATTTACTCGGTCAAGAGTGTACTGTAAGTGGGGAAGTGAAGGGACTCTGTTAGACAAAAAAAAAGTCAGTCCATCAGTTACGTAAGGGTTCCGTGCCAGGGAAGTGTCCATAAGCCAATTCTCCAAGTCAGAAACACACATTTTCTATAGTAACGCACATCTTATCAGTTTGTGTAAACTTGCTGTAATTTAATTGAGTAGCCACCTTAATTATACGCATAATTAATCTAAAGAACATGTATTGTTTCCAGACACCAGAGAATATTGCTAGTATCAAAAATGATTTACAAATGTATGGAGAATTTGTAGAAAATCAGATTACTGAAAAACAGGTTAATTGTTACCCAGAGAGCCCCTGTACTGGTGCAGTTGGCAAACTTGAAAATTGATCATTCATAAGGATTGAATGGTTTACAGTTTTGAATGCGATGGTTTTGGAGATGGTGGTTGTGGACGCAAGCCAAACCATTACGCAAAGCAACGTAATGCTTTGGCTCCATTTCCACTTCACACTGCATCAGCAGGCCACCATCATAATCAAGGAGCAGTCTCACCCCAGTCACTCCTTCCTCTCCCCTCTCCCATCAGGCAAGAGATACTGAAGTTGGAAAACACATCTCCAGATTCAGGGAGAGTTTTTTCCCAGCTGTTAAAAAGCACTGGAATAGTGCTCTCGTGCTATTCCAAGTCTTGGGCCTGATGATGGCAGCATAGTAATACTGTTCTAAATTGGGATACTCTGGCTTAGAGGGGGACACAATTTAGAGCACAGAAGTCTCCACTGAGGCAGGGCTTGGATGATCCACAGAATAGAAGCACTTTCTGCTCTTCCAAGTAAATATTAAAGATTCCATAGCTCTACTTTGCTCATTCTGAGTGATGTATGTCTTTAAGAAAGCATGGGATTTTGCGGATAATTCCTGCAGTTATTTATCGAACTTTTGACATGTGTCCACTGAGTTCAGAATTATTTTTTTTATTGGGCAGAACCGTGGCAATAAGATGCTGCCTTTCAGCACCAGAGACCTGGGTAAGTCAAGTCAAGTTTATTTGTCACATACACATGCGAGATGTGCAGTGAAATGAAAGTGGCAATGCTGTGACTTTTGTGCAAAAGTGACTTTTGTGCAAAAGACAAACAACAAAACAACCAAACAAATTATAAACACAATCATAACCCACATATTCTTTTACATAATAAATAATGGAAGGAAAAAACGTTCTGTAGAGTTAGTCCCTGGTGAGATAGGCGTTTACAGTCCGAATTGCCTCTGGGAAGAAACTCCTCCTCAACCTCTCCGTTCTCACCGCATGGCAACGGAGGCGTTTGCCTGACCGTAGCAGCTGGAACAGTCCGTTGCAGGGGTGGAAGGGGTCTCCCATGATTTTGTTTGCTCTGGAGTTGCACCTCCTGTTGTATAGTTCCTGCAGGGGGGTGAGTGAAGTTCCCATAGTGCGTTCGGCCGAACGCACTACTCTCTGCAGAGCCTTCTTGTCCTTGGCAGAGCAATTCCCAAACCAGATGGTAATGTTCCCGGACAAGATGCTTTCTACCGCCGCTGCGTAGAAGCACTGGAGGATCCTCGGAGACACTCTGAATTTCCTCAATTGCCTGAGGTGGTAAAGGCGCTGCCTTGCCTTACTCACGAGTGCTGAGGCGTGTGATGCCCATGTCATATTCTCAGAGATGTGGACTCCCAGATATTTGAAACAGTTCACCCTATCCACAGGATCCCCATTTATCCTCAATGGAGTGTACGTCCTCGGATGATGTGCCCTCCTAAAGTCCATGATCAGCTCCTTCATTTTTTTGATGTTCAAGAGGAGGCTGTTATCCTGGCACCAGAGTGCTAGATCAGCCACCTCCTCCCGGTAGGCCTTCTCATCGTTGTCTGAGATCAGGCCCATCAGGCAACAGAAAAATAGCAGCGTGGTCAGATTTTCCAGGGGAGGGAGTGAAACGGCCTTGTAGCCTTTCCTGAACGGTGTGTAGCAGTGGTCCAAAGTTCTCTCCCCCCTAATCACACGTGATGTGTTGGTAGAAGTTCGGCATGACCTTCTTGAGATTTGATTTATTAAAATCTCCAGCCACCACCATAGCCGCATCCGGGTACTTGTTTTGATGTCGACATAGCACATCGTGTAGGGCCGAAAGTGCCACGTCGGTGTCCGCCTGCGGTGGAATGTAGACGGCTGTGACGATCACTGAGCCGAACTCCCGGGGAAGGTAGAATGGGCGGCATGAGATTGTCAGGTGCTCCAGGCCGGCGAGCAGGAACGGGAAAGCATCTTGATATTTCCAGGGTTGCACCAGTTGTTATTGGTCATGAAGCAGACTCCTCCACTCTTGGATTTCCCAGATGCTTCTGTTCTGTCAGCACGGTGGACAGTGAAGGACTCGGTTGGGCAGATTACCTGATCCGGAATCAGTGAGGTCAGCCATGTTTCAGTCAGGCAGAGGATGTTGCAGTCCCTTATGTCCCGCTGGAATCTGATCCTCGCCCTGAGGTCATCCAGCTTGTTTTCCAGGGACTGGACATTCGCCAGAAGAATGCTGGGCAGAGGGGGGACGAAAGGCTTGGGCTTTCCGCCTATTCCGAATCCCCCCCCTAATCATCCTGACTTGGGGCATTGTCCGAATGGAGATTCCACATTCTCCCTCTGATCACATGGGCTTATTCCAGATGCTCCAGTTTCACCCCCTCATCCCAAAGATGAGTTTGTAGGTTAATTGGCCTTTGTCAAGCCCCTAGCATGTCGAGAATGGATGAGAAAGTGGTCTAACATGGAACGAGTAGGAACGGGTGATCGATGGTCGGAATGGTTGGCGGGCTGAGGGGTTTGTTTCCACGTTGTATCTCTAGCTTAGACAAGCACGGGGCAAAGTTTCAATTCCCCAGCATGACATTTGGGAATAATGGATAGAAATATTGTCGCCATTTATTTAGTTCCTTCAGACGTTACTGAAAGGTCTGAATAAAAAAAAGTAATTAATAATTAAATAGAACATGTTTTATGTATTATTTAAAAACACTGATGGTATTGTGCTTTTTGATAACTTCTTAAACTTAATCGTTGTAATTTTTCACTTTAAGCTGAACAGCCATCTTTTTTTCCTGATGGTGTTGTCAGACAGCTAAATAAGAAACATGGCTGAATCAAATGTCATTCTTGCGGAGGTTTAGTGGGCCCCACCTCTAGCATCTATCATGTGATATCTGCCTGAAGGCACAGAAGTCTTACCCAGGCAGGAAATTATAACATAATTTGGTTATTATTATATTGTTGTTTGAGATTTTTGTACATAAATTGGCTGTTGAGTTTTTATTACATTAATTGCAAGAATACATAAAATTATTCATTACTTTTGGGGGTGTCATTTGCAAAAGCTGTTACAAAGACATGTCCCTTTGTTGATGCTGATAGGCAGGAGTGGGATTATATTAGACAAAGAAAAATCACCTTCACATTAATTGTGCCAAGAGAATTCCAATAAGCAATGCCTGGCAGGATTGTGATAGACCCTAAAGCCATCCTGTAAATAGTTTGACCATGTTTTTGATTGGCTTGCCTGTGAACACAGGACATGTGGACTTCTGAGGATTTATAAAGAGAAGTGTGCCTATGAAGCAGCAGGAAAAAAATAATCACACACACACACACACACACACACACACACACACACACACACACACACACACACACACACACACACACACACACACACACACACTTTATCCATAAAAGATTTTAAATTTCTGTTCATTGTTAAGCAAGTATGATCTGAAGTCTCTAAATAGTGTTTTTTTTTTTTTACTTTGCATATTCCGTACTCCTCTTCATCTCCTGGTACATATGGGGTATGTATTTGCATTTTTGGGAATATCTTGCATGAGGCAAATAAGTGTAAATGAAGGAAAATTATTTGTCCAAAGCAATTGATGATAGGTAAAAGGTTCACTATTGACTGATCTAAATGAGAAAGTAGAAAGAAGGTAGCTTCTCTCCACACCCAAGGCGAAGTAAAGTATGTCTTGGTAATTTTTTTTAAATGAAGTAATTTGGCTTGGCATTTGGAATCCTACATGTGTTATGTTGGTGGAGCTGCTGTCTCACAGCACCGGAGACCTGGGTTTGATCCTGACCTCGGTTGCTGTCTGTGTGGAGCTTGCACGATCTCTCTGTGACTATGTGGGTTTTCCCCGGGTGCTCGGGTTTCCTCCCACACCCCAAAGGATGTGTAGGTTTGAAGGTTAATTGGCCTCCATAAATTGCCCTTGGTGTGTTGGGAGATGATGCGAAAGAAAGTGGGATATCACACAACTAGTGTGAAATGCGTGGACTTGGTGGACGGGTAATTTCAACCAAAGAGGTGCAGGTTTGTACGTTAATTGGCCTCTGTAAATTTTCCCTAGTGTATGGGTGATTGCTGGTCGGCGTGGATTCGGTGGGATGAAGGGCCTATTTCCACGCTGCATCTCTAACCTAAACCAGAGGGGCAATTCTATGTATTTGATATTTTACTGACTTGCTGGTGTAAAATGCTGAACTTGGTAACTATTTGTCATTGGGTTCAACAGAAAAGTTGTCAAAGCAAAGGGATTTGCCTCCAGTATAAGGTGCTCCAGGTATAACACGTTCAGGTTTGCCCCCAATGAAGTTGGCTATGATAATAGAAAAACTGGAAAAAAGGTGGGAGTTGCAGCTTTGTGTTAAGTATTGATTGAATTCCATCTGTGACTCGGGCAGAATTGCCCCCCTGGTTTAGGTTAGAGATGCAGGGTGGAAACAGGCCCTTCGTCACACCGAATCCACGCCGACCAGCAATCACCCATACACTAGTTCTATCCTACTAACTATGGACAATTTACAGAGGCCAATTGACGTACAAACCTGCACTTCTTTGGTTGAAATTATCCCGCAGTTTTGTTTGTGGTCTTTGGAAGAAACCCATGTCTACTGCTTTCTAGTATTCTGTTGAGTGTTCAGTGACCCAACAATGCCTTAGCCCAGTTACTGACAGCAGCATAACCCAGACAATCAATGATTCAATCAAAGCTGATGTTTTGGAAAAAAGCTCAAATTGGAAGAGCAAATATGTAAGGAGATAGCAGATATTAGTAGTAAGCACAAGGTAGTGATTGTGGGAGATTTCAACTTTCCACACATAGACTGGGAAACACATTCTGTAAATGGGCTGGATGGGTTGGAGTTTGTAAAATGTGTGCAGGATAGTTTTTTGCAGCAATACATAGAGGTACCTACTAGAGGAGGGGCAGTGCTGGACCTCCTGTTAGGAAATGAGACGGGACAGGTGGCGGAGGTATGCGTTGGGGAGCACTTCGGGTCCAGTGATCACAATACCATTAGTTTCAATATAATTATGGAGAGGGTCAGAACTGGACCTAGGGTTGAGATTTTTGATTGGAGAAAGGCTAACTTTGATGCGATGCGAGATGATTTAAAAGGAGTGAACTGGGACATTTTGTTTTATGGGAAAGATGTAGAAGAGAAATGGAGGACATTTAAAGGGGAAATTTTAGGAGTGCAGAATCTTTATGTTCCTGTTCGGTTGAAAGGAAACAGTAAAAATTGGAAAGAGCCCTGGTTTTCAAGGTAAATTGGACATCTTGTTTGGAAAAATAGGGAGATCTACAATAATTATAGGCAGCATGAAGTAAATGAGGTGCTTGAGGAGTATAAGGAATGTAAAAAGAATCTTAAGAAAGAAATTAGAAAAGCTAAAGGAAGATTTGAGGTTGCTTTGGCAAGTAAGGTGAAAGTAAATCCAAAGGGTTTCTACAGCTATATTAATAGCAAAGGGATAACGAGGGATAAAATTGGTCCATTGGAGAGACAGGGTGGACAGCTATCTGCAGAGCCAAAAGAGATGGGGGAGATATTGAACAATTGTTTTTCTTCGGTATTCACCAAGGAGAAGGATATTGAATTATGTGAGGTAAGGGAGACTAGTAGAGTAGCTATGGATACTATGAGGTTCAAAGTAAAAGAAGTACTGACACTTTTGAAAAATATAAAAGTGGATAAGTCTCCAGGTCCTGACAGGATATTCCCTAGGACATTGAGGGAAGTTAATGTAGAAATAGCCGGGGCTATGACAGAAATATTTCAAATGTCATTAGAAACGGGAATAGTCCCCGAGGATTGGCGTACTGCGCATGTTGTTCCATTGTTTAAAAAGGGTTCTAAGAGTAAACCTAGCAATTATAGACCTGTTAGTTTGACTTCAGTGGTGGGCAAATTAATGGAAAAGATACTTAGAGATAATATATATAAGCATCTAGATAAACAGGGTCTGATTAGGAACAGTCAACATGGATTTGTGCCTGGAAGGTCATGTTTGACTAATCTTCTTGAATTTTTTGAAGAGGTTACTAGGGAAATTGACGAGGATAAAGCAGTGGATGTTGTCTATATGGACTTTAGTAAGGCCTTTGACAAGGTTCCTCATGGAAGGTTGGTTAAGAAGGTTCAACTGTTGGGTATAAATGCAGGAATAGCAAGATGGATTCAACAGTGGCTGAATGGGAGAAGCCAGAGGGTAATGGTGGATGGCTGTTTATCGGGTTGGAGGCAGGTGACTAGTGGGGTGCCTCAGGGATCTGTGTTGGGTCCTTTGTTGTTTGTCATGTACATCAATGATCTGGATGAAGGTGTGGTAAATTGGATTAGTAAGTATGCAGATGATACCAAGATAGGGGGTGTTGTGGATAATGAAGAGGATTTCCAAAGTCTACAGAGTGATTTAGGCCATTTGGAAAAATGGGCTGAAAGATGGCAGATGGAGTTTAATGCTGATAAATGTGAGGTGCTACACCTTGGCAGGACAAATCAAAATAGGACGTACATGGTAAATGGTAGGGAATTGAAGAATACAGTTGAACAGAGGGACCTGGGTATAACCGTGCATAGTTCCTTGAAGGTGGAATCTCATATAGATAGGGTGGTAAAGAAATCTTTTGGTATGCTAGCCTTTATAAATCAGAGCATTGAGTATAGAAGCTGGGATGTAATGTTAAAATTGTACAAGGCATTGGTGAGACCAAATCTGGAGTATGGTGTACAATTTTGGTCGCCAAATTATAGGAAGGATGTCAACAAAATAGAGAGAGTACAGAGGAGATTTACTAGAATGTTGCCTGGGTTTCAACAACTAAGTTACAGAGATAGGTTGAATAAGTTAGGTCTTTGTTCTCTGGAGCGCAGAAGGTTAAGGGGGGGACCTGATAGAGGTCTTTAAAATGATGAGAGGGATAGACAGAGTTGATGTGGACAAGCTTTTCCCTTTGAGAATAGGGAAGATTCAAACAAGAGGACATGACTTCAGAATTAAGGGACAGATGTTTAGGGGTAATATGAGGGGGAACTTCTTTACGCAGAGAGTGGTAGCGGTGTGGAATGAGCTCCCAGTGGAAGTGGTGGAGGCAGGTTCATTGGTATAATTTAAAAATAAATTGGATAGGCATATGGATGAGAAGGGAATGGAGGGTTATGGTATGAGTGCAGGCAGGTGGGACTAAAGGGAAAAAAAAATGTTCGGCACGGACTTGTAGGGCCGAGATGGCCTGTTTCCGTGCTGTAATTGTTATATGGTTATATGGTTATATGATGTGCGTTTTGTTCACAGGGGCCCCCTGGTGGCGGAGGTCCTCCAGGAACACCGATAATGCCAAGGCCAGCAGGTACAGCCTCCCTATCTCATTACTCCAGTGTTATAATATTAAATACGTGCTAATTTTAACTACTATCTGAGATTTATATTAAAATGTGTGCATTTTCCACATTTTAACCTAAGTATTTTTTTTTTCTCTAAGATTGGAACCCTGCCTGCTTTTGCTGCCTGTATTTGCTTGTAAGTGCTGATCACACAGTTTTATCACTGACTGGGAGAAAGCCAGCACTATGAAATTAATAATTCTCTATTAATGGGTTCCCACATGTGTTGGCCAAAATAAGTACCCCAAGCTAATTCCCTAAATTGTGTCATCAGCACTCTCAGCATGATTTAATTACCGCCTTAATTGCACAGTGCAGATGCAGTGACCTCCATAATGTTTGGGACAAATACCTGTCATTTATTTATTTGCTTCTGTATTCCACAATTTGAGATTTGTAGTAAAAAAACAATCACATGTGGTTAAAGTACACATTGTCAGATTTTAATAAAGGCCATTTTTATACCTTTTGGTTTCACCATGTAGAAATTACAGCTGTGTTTATACATAGTCCCCCCACTTCAGGGCACCATAATGTTTGGGACACAGCAATGTCATGTCAATGAAAGTAGTCATGTTTAGTATTTGTGTTGCATATCCTTTGCATGCAATGACTGCTTGAAGTCCGTGATTCGTGGACATCACCAGTTGCTGGGTGTCTTCTCTGGTGACACTCTGCCAGGCCTGGATTGCAGCCTTCTTTAGCTAATGCTTGTTTTGGGGAAAGTCCCCTTCAGTTTTTTTCTTCAGCATATAAAACACATGCTAAATAGGGTCAGATCGGGTGATTGACAGCCACTAAAGAATTGACCATTTTTTAGCTTTGAAAAACTCATTTGTTGCTTTAGCAGTATGTTTGGGATCATTGTCCTGCTGTAGAATGAACCCGCTGGCCAATACGTTTTGAGGTATTTGTTTGAACTTGAGCAGATAGGATGTGTCTATACACTTCAGAATTCATTATGCTACTACCATCAACAGTTGTATCATCAATGAAGATAAGTGAGCCAGTACCGTCAGCAGCCATACATGCCCAGGACATAACATCCCCACCACTGTGTTTCACAGATGTGGTGGTATGCTTTGGTCTTGGGCAGTTCCTCCTCTCCTTCATACTTTGCTCTTGCCACCACTCTGATACAAGTTAATCTTCGTCTCATCTATCCACATGACCTTTTTCCAGAACTATGGTTGCTCTTTTAGGTACTTCTTGGCAAAGTGTAACCTGACCATCCTATTTTTGCAGCTAGCCAGTGGTTTGCATCTTGCAGTGTAGCCTTTGTATTTCTGTTCATGAAGTCTTCTGCGGACAGTGGTCATTGACAAATCCACTCCTAAAGAGTGTTACTGATCTATCGGACAGGTGTTTGGGGGTTTTTGTTTATTATAGAGAGAATTCTTCTGTCTTCAGCTGTGGAGGTCTTCCTTGGCCTGCCAGTCCCTTTGTGATTAGTAAGCTCACCTGTGTTCTCTTTCTTCTTAATGATGGACAGTTGATTTTGGTAAGCCTAAGGTTTGGCTGATATCCTTGTTTCCTAGTCTCATAAAGGCTTCTTTGACTTTCATTGACACAACTTTTGTCCTCGTGTTGACATAGAGCAATAAAAGTTTCCAAAGGTGATGGAAAAACTGGTGGTGCTGAGAGCTCTCATACCTGCATTAAGGAGGCAATTAAACAAACCTGAGCAATTACAAACACCTGTGAAGCCATGTGCCCCAAACATTATGGTGCCATGAAATGGGGGACTATGGATAAACACAACTGTCATTTCTACATGGTGAAACCAAAATGTATAAAAATGTCCTTTATTAAAATCTGACAATGTGCATTTTAACCACATGTGATTTTTTTCTATTATCCCAAATTGTGGAGTACAGAGGCAAATAAGTAAATTATGGGTCTTGGTCCCAAACATTTTGGAGGGCACTGTAAATTAACCTTTTGATCATGCCATGTTTTCTTTAAAGCACAATGCAGTTCAGGAACAAGTTCAAGTGAGTTTATTGTCATGTGTCCCTGTATAGGACAATGAAATTCTTGCTTTGCTTAAGCACACAGAAAATAGTAGGCATTTACTACAAAACAGATAAATGTGTCCATATACCCTGATCTAAATATATACACATATGAATAAATAACTGGTAAAGTGCAAATAACAGAAAGTGGTTGTTAATAATCAGAGTTTTGTCCGAGCCAGTTTTAATAGCCTGATGGCTGAGGGGAAGTAGCTATTCCTGAACCTGGTTGTTGCAGTCTTTAGGCTCCTGTACCTTCTACCTGAAGGTAGCAGGGAGATGAGTGTGTGGCCAGGATGGTGTGGGTCTTTGATGATACTGCCAGCCTTTTTGAGGTAGCGACTGTGATAAATCCCCTCGATGGAAGGAAGGTCAGAGCCGATGATGGACTGGGCAGTGTTTACTACTTTTTGTAGTCTTTTCCTCTCCAGGGCGCTCAAATTGCCGAACCAAGCCACGATGCAACCGGTCAGCATGCTCTTGACTGTGCACCTGTAGAAGTTAGAGAGAGTCTTCCTTGACAATCCGACTCTCCGTAATCTTCTCAGAAAGTAGAGGTGCTGATGTGCTTTTTTGATAATTGCGTTAGTGTTCTCGGACCAGGAAAGATCTTCAGAGATGTGCACGCCCAGGAATTTGAAGTTCTTGACCATTTCAACCATCGACCCTTTGATATAAATGGGGCTGTGGGTCCCCTTCCTACTCCTTCCAAAGTCCACAATCAGTTCCTTGGTTTTGCTGGTGTTGAGGGCCAGGTTATTGCGCTGGCACCATATGGACAGTTGCTCGATCTCTCTTCTGTACTCTGACTCATCACCCATCAGTGATACGCCCCACATTAGTGGTGTCGTCAGCGAACTTGATGAACAAGCTGATATGATTTAATTTTCAAGTAGCATGTTTAATTTTTGTACATTAATTGTTCCGGTTTGTTACTGAAAGAGCATTTAGATTTTTTTTTTATTATAATAGGTGAGTTTTGCTCTAAATAATCAAAGGACATGTATGAATCATTTGAACCAAATTGAATACTGTAACATAGTTACTGACTTTATATGGGCTTTGTGTTTTTTCTGAGGTTAGTAAGTTGATGGAGATGGTTTAAAGTAATCACTCATTGATGCCTGCTTTCACTGGTTGGGTTCATCTCATTGAATTGGAGGTAAACAATTGTTCAGTTGAAGTGTTTCACTCATTTCAAGATGATGGATTTGAAAAGTGCGGAATTCATGTTGGATGTATGGAATGTTAATTGGAACACAGTTTGGACACTGAACAGATTGTTTCCTAAATTTAAAATAGCACGGGAAGAAGTGAAAATATCTCAAAATGTGATACCAGATTTGGGTGGGTATACCGTGGCAAAACTGAATAGTGTCTCTGTCCTGCAGAAAATAACACACAGTGATGGTCCCATTGATTCAGGGTGAGGAAATTCTTTGACAGAGTAGACATGTTTCAATTTCAGGACAAGTGGACATAGGAGGGGAGTCTTGGAAGTGACCTTGGAGGGGGACAGATGAGAGATAAAGAATAGTGATTATAATTATGAGATGATCCCTGATAAATGCAGTGGCGACTTTGAAAGCCACATTTTATGCAGGATGGTCCAGGGCTGTGGAGTCAATACCCAAAACACCTGACTCCGACTCCTTGATGTCTTGTGTATCCGACTCTGATCCCGAGGCCTAGGTATATAATTCTAAATCTGCTTTGATGACATTACACAAAATGGCACAAGAACGACATGAATCATCGGAGATGTCCTCATTCGTTAAGGAATGGGGGTTCCCCTCTTTGACTATAGATGAGGCTCTCACCAGGGTCTCTTCCATACCATGTAACTCTGCTCTCACTCCCCATCCCTCCCACTCGTAACAAGGGCAAAGTCCCTCATCTCCTCACCTTCCACCCTACCAGCCGTCACATACAACAAATAATCCTCCAACATTCTTGCCACCTCCAACGGATCCCACCACTATCCACATCTTCCCATCTCCTCCCCTTTCGGCTTTCCGCAGAGACTGTTCCCTTCGTAACTCCCTGGTCAATTCGTCCCTTCCCAACCAAACCACCCCCTCTCCTGGCACTTTCCCTTGCAACTGCAGGAAATGCCACACTTGTCGCTTTACCTCCCCCCTTGACTCCATCCAAGGACCCAAGCAGTCTTTCCAGGTGTGGCAGAGGTTCACCTGCACCTCCTTCAACCTCATCTATTGCATCTCCTGCTCTAGGTGTCAGCTGCTCTACATCGGTGAGACCAAGCATAGGCTTGGCGATCGCTTCGCCCAACACCTCCGCTCAGTTCGCAATATCTCTCGGTGGCTCAGCACTTCAACTCCCCCTTCCATTCTGAATCTGACCTTTCTGTCCTGGCCCCCCTCCATGGCCAGAGCACCTCGTATTTTGCTTGGGCAGTTTACACCCCAGCGGTATGAACATTGACTTCTCCAGTTTCAGGTAGTCCCTGCTTTCTCCTTCTTTCCCCTCCCCTTCCCAGCTCTCCCACAGTCCACTGTCTCCGCCTCTCACTTTCTTCTTACCGCCCCACTACCCCACATCAGTCTGAAGAAGGGTCTCGACCCGAAACGTCTCCTATTTCCTTTGCTCCATAAATGCTGCCTCATCTGCTGAGTTTCTCCAGCATTTTTGTCTACCTTCCAATTTCCAGCATCTGCAGTTCCTTATTAAACATGAATCATCAGGCTACCTTTTAAACCCGGTTTTGAGTCTAATGTTTGTAGCTATGCTATTGTGGCGTTTTTATTGTATAAGCTTGAAAAAAAAAAAAAACATTATTCATTATGGTGAAAGAAAAATGAATCACATAAAGGACTATGACAAAATTAAAATTCCATTGAATTAGATAAAAAAATTATAAAAGCATTTCACCAAAATTTATTAAACTAAGGCCACAGGTATTTACTAAATGGCTAAATTATGACAAATAAAAAATCTCAAGTGCAATAGAAATTAAAACTAAATGCATAGGTAGTTAAGTTTGCTACTAAGTACATACCTAAAATGTATTAATAACGTCCTAACGGGCCTGTCCCACTTCGGCAAGTGCAGGAGACTCTGCACTGGCCACATGATTGCCACATGTTCGCTGGTGGTCTCTGGTGAGTCTCCTTCATGGTCGCGAGGTGTTCCCGCATTCTGGGAACGAGTCGCGGCCTCAGTGTGATCGCCGCAAATTTTTCAACATTTTTGGTCACAGAAAAATTTTCTGTGACCAAAAATTGGTCGCCATGGAGATAATCAATAATCCTGTAGTTGTGGGTGCAGTTGTAGTGTGGTCGCCATGTAGTTATGGGTAGTCGAGGTACTCGTAGGTAGTTTTAATTCAGAGCTTCTAATTGTGATACCAACATCCATTGACTTTTAGTCAGTAAGACACTGGGATTATCAATGTCTTCTAGAATGAGTTTTAGGTCAAGCAAATGCTTAACCATCATATGTGCTGCCCCAGCGAGTTGCTTGGTCAAAAATAGCTCCCTTCCCTGCACGTCTCCGGAGGATAGCATCAATTTTAGAGGTCCTGGCTGCTGTAGCTACTTACCTCCCCTTGCCTATCAGAGTAGCTGCATGGCGTTCTTTCAATCCTTCTGTTATTGCTAGTTGCAATGTATGTACAGCACAATGCATATGTTGGATTTGACAGCTGACATGCTGTCCGCAATAATATCATCTAAAGTTTCATCATTCTGTTCTATTTCTGCTGTTCCGGTCTCAGAATCTGCATCCGAGATCTCCCTTTCAGTAGTAACTTTCATCTTAAACTTTATTATTTTTTTCTATTATGCTTGGCATATTTGAAGCATAATCAGTAACGACGCGTAGAATCTGGTCTTATTTAATTTCAAAATCTTTCAAACTTTCTTCCACTAATTTCTGGAGATAAATGCTCACGATGTGCCTTGGTGTCCTTTACTCCCAATGTCCGTGTTACTATTTTATTGTTTTCATCAACAAATCTAGCATTGATGGCAAAATAGTTAACTCTGTGACGAGTGGCGGCATCCATATTAATGAGCATGAACCGCCCCTTAAGAGTTTTTTGAAGCTTTTCCTTTTCATTCTTGGCTTCTACAAGTATAGAAAACATAGACATTGAAAATAGGTGCAGGAGTAGGCCATTCGGCCCCACGCAATACTCCAGGTGTGGTCTCACCAAGACCCGGTACAACTGCAGTAGAACCTCCTACATCGCATACATCTTATTACATTCTGTTGTACCACTTCATTTTTTGAGCTTTAAAAAAGATAGAAATAAAAGAAGTAAGGAAAGTAAGCAAGAATCGTGAAGGTGCAGGAAAGTGTTGGGAAAAGAGAACCCCTTAGGGAAGGAATTAGAGAAGGAAGCAAAGAAAAGAAATAAGACCCTAGAAAGAAAAGAAAAAAAAAAGAAGAAAGAAAAATCAATCGCTCTATTGTAACACAAAACTCCGCAAAAAAGGATATACCAACCGTGTTTTTATTAAAAATTTATTTTATACCCCCCGTTTCCAGGTCTTGGTAGCCTTTATGTTATAACTTATTATTGCACCTTATGCTTGTAATAGTTCCATAAATGCAGACCACGTCTTTTGGAAGTGATCTGCTTTGCCTGCTAGGAGGAGTCTCATCTCTTCCAAGTGTAATGTTTCGAACATGTTTGAAATCCACATTTTTGTTGTAGGTATTGGAGCATTTTTCCAAAATTTAAGTATAAGCTTTTTTCCGATTATTAGCCCATAATTAAGTAAATTCTTTTGAAACATATTTAATTCTGGGTTACCTTCCGATATTCCAAAAATGATCCATTCTACTTTGGGTAGTAGTTTTGTTTTAAATAATTTTGTGAAGATTTCAAATATTTCGTTCCAGAATTTTTGGATTTTTATACAGAAAACAAAAGAGTGCGCTATGTTAGCTTCTTGTAACTGACATTTATCACAAATGGGTGAGACATTGGGGAAAAGTTTATTTATTTTAGTTTTTGAATAATATAGTCTATGTAATGTTTTATATTGGATTAGAGTATGTCGTACGTTGATCGAGCATTTATGCACATATAATAAGTGTTTATCCCAGCTCTCTTTTGAAATTTTTATAGCTAATTCTTGTTCCCAGTCTCTTCTAATATTATCTGTTGTAGGTATTTCTATATTCAATATAATATTATATAAATATGATATTAGATTTGCTGATTCAGCCTTTATCTTCATGGCTTCATCTAATAAGTCTGGGGGCATATTATAATAGTCCTTTGTATATTTTTTCAGATAATCACGGATTTGAAGATATTTAAAATATTGATTATTTTTCAAGTTATATTTCAGTTGTAATTGTTGAAATGGTAATAATTTCCCTAATTCATACAGGTCTCCGAGCGTTTTGATTCCCGTTCTTTCCCATTGTGTAAATGATTTATCTATAATTGAGGGTTTAAACGAAGGGTTATTGGCTATTGGCATTAGCAGAGATAGATTTCTTAATTTTAAGTTCTGTTTTTATTTGTTTCCAAGTTCTAATTGTACTATGTATCATTGGATTTTTATTATAATATTTGTTATTCAAATTCGTTGGTGAGAGGAGAGTCGCTCCTGTATTACCAGGAGCGCAGTCCTCTCTCTCCATTATAATCCAGTCCACCTGCTGGGCAGAGTTGTCCAGCAGGTGAATCATATTTTTAATATTTACCGCCCAATTATAATACATGAAGTTAAGGAGCGCTAGACCACCCATCTCTTTTAATATTATTAAATATTAAAAGAGATGTCACTCTACTAAACAACGTACCTCGGTGACTGCCAATCACCCACCCCCGGACACTTATTATTTTATTTTTTTATTCAAATCGTTTGCTATGTCGCTCTTCAAGGGAGATGCTAAATGCATTTCGTTGTCTCTGTACTGTACACTGACAATGACAATTAAAATTGAATCTGAATCTGAATCTTTTGGTTTACTGAGGTGTGCTCTTTGTATTCTGTGGGATTTATAATCCCATATAAAGTTTGTGATGTCTGAGTCTAATTTTTTGAAAAAAATTTTTGGAAGATATATTGGAATTGATTGAAATAAATAAAGGATTTGTGGTAAAAAGATCATTTTTATAGCATTGATTCGACCTATTAAAGACATCGGCAGCGTTTTCCAGAATTTAATTAGATTGTTTAATTTCTTAAGTAAGGGGCTATAATTAGCATTCAACATACCGTGATAATTTCTAGTGATTTCAATTCCTAAGTATTTAAATTTTTCTGTAGCTATTTTAAAAGGGAATTTCAAAAGTTGTGTTGAGTCTTTCGGTTTTATTGACATAATTTCACTTTTGTTCCAGTTTATTCTGTATCATGAGAAAGATCCGAAATCCTCGATTAGGTTTAATATGTTTGGTATACTGATTTGGGGTTTTGTGATATACAGTAATACATCGTCTGCGTATAAGGATATTTTGTTATTTGAATGTTTTGTATTATACCCATAGATGTCAGGATGTGTTCTAACTTTTTCAGCTAAGGGTTCAATTACCAGAGCGAATAATAGCGGTGATAATGAACACCCTTGTCTATTGCCCCTTGTTAATTGGAATTTCGTAGATAATATATTATTAGTTAATATTCTAGCCGTGGGTTTGTTATATAATAATTTTATCCATGCGATGAAGCTCTCTCCCATTTGAAATTTTTGCAATACTTTAAACATATAATCCCATTCTACTTGATCAAACGCTTTTTCTGCGTCCAATGAAATGATAGATAACTCTTGTTCTTGAGATTTGTGAGAGTGCATTATGTTAAGCAGACGTCTCAGGTTATTAAATGAGTGTCTCTTAGGTATAAATCCCGTCTGATCCTTATTTATTAATTTACTGACATATTGACTTAGTCTTCTAGCTAGTATTTTCGCTAATATTTTTTGATCAGTATTTAACAATGCAATAGCTCTGTATGATCCTGGTTCTTCTATATCTTTATATTTTTTAAGTATTAGTGTGATCGTTGATTCTGCTAGTGTTTCAGGTAAGGTTTGTTTCTTTAAAAGCAAATGTATACATTTTCTGTAGACGTGGGGTCACTGTATCGTAAAAACATTTATAAAATTCATTACTGAATCCGTCTGGTCCTGGTGTTTTTCCGTTCTTAAGTGTGTTTATTGTGTCTTCTATTTCCTTAGCTGTAATTTGTGCTCCCAGTTCCTCTTGTTCTTTCAATTCTAATTTTGGGAGGTTACAATCGTTCAAAAATTCTAAAGCTTTGTTATTGTTTATTAGCGTTTTCGATGTGTATAAGTTCTTATAATATTGAGCAAATCTTTTATTGATATCCTTAGGTAGTGTTAATAATTCCCCTCTATCTGATTTAATCTTTAAAATTGCATGATCTTTTTCCCGTTTTTTCAGATTGCGGGCCAAAAGTTTATGGGGTTTATCCCCAAATTCAAAACATTCTTGTTTGGTAATTTGGAATAATCTTATAATCTTCTCTGATAGTAATTTATTTAGCTTAAATTTCAGAATTAAAATTTTATTATGTTTATCCATAGTTGGATCTTTAGCGTTATCTATATCTAATTGTCTGATTTGTTCTTCTAATTGTCTTTGTTCATTTTTATTCTTTTTGTTTTGAAAAGCTTGATACGAGATAATGACTCCTCTAATAAATGCTTTGAAGGATTCCCATAATAAAGTAGGCGAAATATCTGGTGTATCATTTATCTCAAAAAATAGATCCATTTGTTTTTTTAGATATATACTCCCTTGTGGGTCTTTCAAAATTTGCGAGTTAAACCTCCAGAACGATTTGTTCGTAGAGATTCCTTCCAGTTTTAAAACAAAAGATAGCGGGGAATGATCTGAAATCGTATTGGTGTGGTATTTAGGGTTAAGAGTATAAGGGATTAGTTTTGAATCCACTAGGAAATAGTCTATACGTGAGTATGTTTTATGCACCATTGAATAAAACGAGTATTCCCTTCCAGTCGGGTTCGCGATCCTCCAAACGTCTGCTATATTTGTATTTTTTATATATGTATTTAAGAGTTCACTAGTTTTAGATTTCATATTACCTCTTTGTTTTTGCGTCGATTTATCTAAATACGGATCTAAAGCACAGTTGAAGTCTCCTCCAATTATAACATTTTGATAGTTAGATTCTGCGATTTTATTCAGAATTTTATTAAAAAATTGAGGATTGTCAAAATTGGGCGCATATATGTTTACCAAGGTGATTGGCGTAGCATAAATCTCTCCTGTGACTATAAGGTATCTCCCTTCCTTATCTGATATAATATTCTTTGATTTGAATGGTATTCCTTTGCGAATAATAATTGCGGTGCCTCTGGATTTCGATGTGTATGAGGAGTGAAATGTTTGGCCTATCCATTTCGCCCTCAATCTCATCTGGTCTTGATGTTTAAGGTGGGTTTCTTGTAGAAAAGAAATGTCCGCGTTATATGATTTCAACTGAGCTAGTATTTTGCCCCTTTTAATTGGTTCATTAATACCCCTTATATTCCAGCTACATAATGTGATTCCTCCCATTTTCTTTTGTTTATCATCTTGCATTTTCTCTGATTTTAGTACCTTTATTTATTACGGTGCATCCGTAGCTCAGGACTCTGGATAGTTGGGGGGCGTTTATATTATTAACTTCCTTGGTATATCCCTTTTGCGATTTTCCTTGAAAAAAAAACAGATAATAGTGACATATTGTGAAAAAAAAAAAATTTGACAGATAAAATTACAGTGTCTGGAGTGTTCGACACTGTAATGCGTGTCCCACACGTCTGTGGGGTCCGACATTTATTCGACTTCCGAAATTGATGATGTACTGTTAGCTCCGCTCTTTTTATTATTCTATCCCTAAGAAGGCGGTGCCGTTTCAAATTCAGCTAAATTTAACCCATTACCTTATCTATATCTGTATATTTATATATATTTCATTAGCCAGTATCCGATCTATGTTCAGCTACTGTGAAATTTATTTATCTAACGCTTTCATCTACTATTTATTTATAGTTAGTTATATCTTTGATAAAAGTAAGCTGTTAGCTGTAAGGGTTAACCAGAAACAGGCTCCTGGAATTATGCCAGGTGCCTCCCTTCTTCACACAAACTACATATCCCTTATCATTTCAATGTTATCTACTTTAATTCTAAAATTAGTCATCTCTATATATGGACTAGTCTGTCTTATAAGCAGATTATTACATTTTACCCATTATATAGTTCAGGTTAGTTTCCATTTATATTTTTATATTAGTATTTGTTAGTTATTGTTGATTCTCTATATTTTGTAAAAGTGTTTAAAAATCTTGATTCGCCATTCGACCTTGGGGTGTTTTCCACATTCGGCTCTGATGTTCATCTTTGGTTAGCTCATCAGTCTTTCCTTCGTTCTGAACAAAGGATGTCCTTGAGTTAAATTCCAGAGCGTCCAAAGGCGATAAGATGTCTAGACAAACGCACGTGGAAAAGGTTCCATTTTAAACTTTTAGAGAGTGTTGTTTCTTCCCTTGTCTTCGGGTGTTCTCTGTGAGATAATAAAAGGCAAGAAAATGTCCATATCCTCCCGCTGGTGTGGTTAATCTTCTGTTTCTGCCTTTGCGACAATCTCTTCGGCATATTTGTAAGATGCATCCGAGTTAGTGAAGGTTTTCTCTTTTCCCTTGTAAGTAATGCGCATTCTGGCCGGATAAAAAACGCCACATCTAACATCTTTGACTCCATAGAGAATCTGTCTTGTCTGTTCAAATTTTCTTCTCTTTTGAACAATCTCAAAGGGATAATCCCGCAGGAGTTTGATAGTGTCTTGTCCGAAGGTCATCTTCACTCCATATTTGATTTTTTTCATCAGGTCCTCAAGTGCTGAAATGTCCCGAAGTTTGACAATGATCTGTCGTGGGTGGGCTGGATCTGCTTGTGCTCTTGGCTTAAATCTCGGTATTCGATGTGCCACTTCAATTTCCGGTTCCACAGGTAGATTGAGTACCTGTTTAATTAGGTTGGCAGTGAACCCACGAGCGTTGTCCCCTTCTGCCCCTTCTGTTACTCCCAGTATTCTTAGATTTTGGCGTCGTGAGCGAGCTTCAAGATCAAGGCATTTATCTGAAACTTTCGCCAGTTGACTCTTGAGGCTGTCCACTTCTAGCTTCATTCCCTGCATATCTTCAGCCATTTGTTCAACCGCTGTTTCCATATCTTTTATTTCAGTTCCATGTGAAGAAACAATTACATTCACAGCCTCAAACTTCTTCTCAGTTTCTTCTTCGCCTTTCTTAATTCTCACCACTAGCTCTTCATGCACATCCTCAATTCGTTTTTGTATAATACCAATGCAGTCAATAATTTTTTGATTACCAGCATTAATGTTTGCCATATTTTCCATTGATTTAACATTCATATTTTCCATACTTTCCAACATTTTTGAGTTTCCAGCCTCAATATCCTTTCTCAAATCTCTTACCGAGCTCTTTATGTCCTCCATTTCATTTTTCTCCTTAGTAGCCATCTCAGTCATGGATCTTGTAGCCATTCCAGAATCCACTTCAGAGGTCTGTTCTTCAATTTTCTGTATTTTCAGCAGTTTTGTGATGTTTCTCTGAGGGCTCTGAGCTGGAGACGTTTTTTTTCATTTAAACTGCTTTTCCCTCCGTTTTAAATTGCAGCGCTTACTGATGACGTCATCAGCGCGACATCCCGGGGCTCCGGTGAGTTTTTGAATCGGTCCTGACTTCCAAACACAATTTTAGCGCAAAAAATCGCGTTTCCACAGGAGCGGAGCTAAAAGTTGCGACTGCTAGCGTAGCATGGCGCAACCGGAAGTCCTGCATGCCTACTTTTAATGACTGGTGTACCATGACACCCAGGTCTCGTTGCATCCCCCCCTTTCCTAATCGGCCACCATTCAGATAATAATCTACTTTCCTGTTTTTGCCACCAAAGTGGATAACCTCACATTTATCCACATTATACTGCATCTGCCATGCATTTGCCCACTCACCCAGCCTATCCAAGTCACCTTGCAGCCTCCTAGCATCCTCCACCCAGCTAACACTGCCCCCCAGCTTCGTGTCATCTGAAAACCTGGAGATGTTGCATTCAATTCCCTCGTCCAAATCATTAATATATATCGTAAATAGCTGGGGTCCCAGCACTGAGCCTTGCGGTACCCCACTAGTCACTGCCTGTCATTGTAAAAAGGACCCGTTTACTCCTACTCTTTGTTTCCTGTCTGCCAGCCAGTTCTCTATCCACATCAAAACTGAAGCCCCAATACCGTGTGCTTTAAGTTTGTACACTAATCTCTTATGTGGAACCTTGTCGAAAGCCTTCTGAAAGTCCAGATATAACACATCCACTGGTTCTCCCTTATCCACTCTACTAGTTACATCCTCGAAAAATTCTATAAGATTTGTCAGCCATGATTTACCTTTCATAAATCCATGCTGACTTTGTCCAATGATTTCACCACTTTCCAAATGTGCTGCTATCCCATCTTTAATAGCAGTTTCCCCACTACTGACGTTAGACTAACTGGTCTGTAATTCCCTGTTTTCTCTCTCCCACCCTTTTTAAAAAGTGGGGTTACATTAGCTACCTTCCAATCCTCAGGAACTACTCCAGAATCTAAAGA
This sequence comes from Leucoraja erinaceus, assembly GCF_028641065.1. Taxonomy (NCBI): domain Eukaryota; kingdom Metazoa; phylum Chordata; class Chondrichthyes; order Rajiformes; family Rajidae; genus Leucoraja; species Leucoraja erinaceus. Next base: position 13,525 of record NW_026576483.1, on the reverse strand, counting down.
GTTTTGAAAAATTATCACTAATGCATCCACTATTTCTGGGGCTACTTCCTTAAGTACTCTGGGATGCAGCCTATCTGGCCCTGGGGATTTATCGACCTTTAATCCATTCAATTTACCTCACACCACTTCCAGGCTAACCTGGATTTTACTCAGTTCCTCAATCTCATTGGACCCCTGGTCCCCTGCTATTTCAGGCAGATTATTTATGTCTTCTTTAGTGAAGACAGAACCAAAGTAGTTATTCAATTGGTCTGCCATGTCCTTGTTCCCCATGATCAATTCACCTGTTTCTGACTGCAAGGGACCTGTATTTGTTTTAACTAAGTATATGTTTTCTGATACTCTCCCTTGCCAGAGAAACTCCTAGTTTCTTAGCCATTTCCTCGTTTCTCTCGGGTGGAAATAAAGTGTGCGGTATGTTTAAAAAGTGGGATATTTTTTCAATTTACGTAGTCTCTGAAATTTATGTTGAGGTCGGAGTCGGGACTTTTTTTACCGACTCCGACTCCAGCAACACCAAATTTGCACCGACTCGACGACTCCGACTCCACAGTCCTGGGATGGTCAGCACATGGAACCTGCTGCCATGTGGGATAACTGAGATGAACAACATCACTGCATTTATAGGAAAGCTGGATTAACACGAGGAAAACCTAAATTTAAAAAACTGCAGATGCTGAAAATCTGAAACGTAAAATGCTGGAAACATTCTGTGGATCGGACAGGATCTGAAAAGATAAACAATTGATATAGTGTTGGAGGCCCTTTGTTAGAAATGGGAATGATTTGGAGAAGAAAAAAATAGGTTTAGGTTCTTCAAACTTGTGTGGGGCTTCGTTATAGCGATGCAGGCAGCCACAGATGGGTCAGAGTGGAATAGAGAATTAAAGTGGCACCAATCACCCCTATTGTCTGATGCAGCTGTCCTGCAAAGTGGTCACCCAATCTGTTAATGTCGGCGAGATCACGTGGAGAAGGCTGTGAAAATGTTGGTGTGGAGCAACAACGTGGTCTTGTTGAGTAGAGTGGCCTCATTTTGCTGGAGCAAAGTAACAAAAACTTGGAAAAACACCAAATAACTCATGATAAAGAAACTCTTGATTTTAAAGACTTTGAAAAAGATAAATAAAATAGTTGCCTGTTCAAGTATCACATCTTTGTTCTAATTGAATGGAAGCTGAATTAAACTTGTTTTTCTCATTTTCAAATACAGATTCCACAAATTCCAGTGACAACATGTACACAATGATTAATCCCGTTCCACCTGGAGGAAGCCGGTCAAATGTAAGTTTATCATGAGAGGAAAAGCACATGCAAACTTTCTCCTTGCTTTCACAGAATTGATACAAATACTGTCAAAATGAATGAAACAGGACATTCTTAACATATGGTAGTCTATAAGTGCTCGGTATTTCGACTGCGCATGCCCAGGTCAAAGGTCACTATGTATAATAATAATAATAAAGACATTTTATGGGCGCCTTTCAAAAGTCTCAAGGACACCTCACAAAAATTTAGCAGGGAGAGGAAAAACATGTAAGGGGAATGAAATAAATAGTAGAGACATGACTAGTACACAAAGTAAAGACAGAAACAGCCCAGGGAAGCAGTGGACCTTAATTTCTTCAGTTTTTTCCAGCTTTGATTCTTCAAGGTAAGAAAATACAGCTTTCAAACTATGAAATAGTTGTATTTGTTGTTCCTTTGTTAAAAGCTAAGATTATTTTGTCGTTTTTATTGCTTTATTATGCTTTGGTGAGTTTGTGCTAGTCCGTGGTCGATGTTGGGCCTGGGTCTGTTGAGTTGCTGCTGGGCCGTCCACGTCCCGTCCCGGGGCCCGGCCGTAGTTGAACTGGGGTTGGCTAAAGAATTTCATTGGCTTTCACCCCAGCTCAACTCCCGCCGGGCCTACTGACAGCCCCGGACCGATGACACCAACAGCCCCAGGCCCACAGCCAGCGCGGAGAAGAAGTGTCAACTCCAGCCAAGTCCTGCTCCCTGATGGGCCAGGGCCCGCCAGCAGCCAACCTCCCCAGTGCCAGCAAAAGCCGAGCACCAGCCATTCATACAAAGCGCTCCAGCCCCCTCCCCATGAAAGCCCGGCCAGACCCCTCCACCCACGTCCGGACACCCGGGAGGGGACGGGGATGGCCCAGCAGCAACTCAACGAACACGGGCCCGACACCGACCACGTACGAGCACGATCTCGCTCACTCACCAAAGCATAATCAAGCAATAAAAATGACAAAATAATCTTAGCTTTTAACAAAGGAACAATAAATACAGCTATTTCATAGTTTGAAAGTAGTATTTTCATACCAAGAAGAATCAAAGGTAGAAAAAACAGAAGCAATGAAGGTTCACTGCTCCACTGCTTTCCAGGGGTGTTTATGCATAGTGACCTTTGACCTGGGCATGTGCAGTTGGAATACCGAACTCGCTTATTAGGATCCATGCATACAAAAACAAGATGACTGCTGTGGATATAGATCCTATGTCACAAATGGCTATTGGACCTTCAGGTTTGTGTTTGTTCACCCAGAGTTTTGTTGTATTCCTGGATGGTCACCTTAAGTATTACCATATTTTGCTGAACTGTATAAGCCACAGTGGGCGGCACAGTGGCGCAACGGTAAAGTTGTTGCCCTGCAGCGCTTGCAGCGCCGGAGACCCGGGTTCTATCCCGACTACAGTTGGCTGTCTGTAATGAGTTTGTACATTCTCCCCATGACCTGTGTGGGTATTCTCCGAGATATTTGGTTTCCTCCCACGCTCCAAAGACATACAGGTATGTAGGTTGATTGGCTTGGTATAAGTGTAAATTGTCCCTCGTGTCTGTAGGATAGTGTCAGTGTCAGAGGATCGCTGGTCGTTGCAGACTCGGTGTGCTGAAGTTTTTCCACGTGTTTCCACGCTGTATCTCTAAACTAAACATAGAATTTGTTGACCTCTTTACAATTTGCTTTGCTTTTCTTCCAGTTCCCACTGGGGCCTGGCTCTGAAGGTCCCATGGGTGGAATGGGCGGAATTGAGCCACTTCATATGAATGGATCATTAGGTAAGTCACCTTCCTACCAGGAGCAATCATAAAAGGGCACTGAAGCCTTTTATGCAACACGGAAATAAATAAATCAACAGGGCTTCTGAATCCTTGTTGGAATGGAGGCATTGGAATAAATAAGCCATACACAGTTGGGTTTTTATGCGCGGATGAGTGAAAAATGAAACCGTTGTCAAAGAATAGAACTTTTCAGTATTTTTCTACCATGGTTATGTCGCGTCAGAAATGTTAATGGAAATATTTGCTTTTACGCTCCCTAGGATCAGGCGTTATGGACGGGATCCCTAAGGTATGAGTTTAACTTTGATACAAAGTTTAACAATTAATATAAACATTCAACAGAGATTATGTGATTCTTCGATCACAATCCAAAAGGGAGTGGAATGGAGTGGTCCATAATGTTGCCAGTTCTATACTGAACACGATTCCATTTTATGGAAATATCTACATCTCGAAGTATAAACCACGGCTAATTCCCTATTGCTACATTTTCATTTTATAGATCATGAGTACCTTTAGAGGACATGTACCAACCATCCCAACATACATTTGCTATTCAGATATAGCCACACATTTTTCTTTGTAATAGTCGTCTGATATTGTGTGTAAATAAATTAAAATCCTAGAAGGATTGATTTGATGGACTTATTTTCCCCTGAAGGCACAGTGAACTGGTGACAGTATTTTATCCATGTGCTGTCTTGAGAGGAAGCAAACTGAGTGCGTTGAGTCTACATAAATTATGTGAAGGAAAGAGATCTGGAATGGCTGAGGGAAAAGCAGTGATCAGATGAGAGAGATTTAAAAGGCGTCACAAAAAAAAGAGGAAAGAATAACAATTGCAGTTATTAGAAATAGAAAATAAAAGTTAGAGTCATTGTCATACAGCATGGAAACAGGTCCTTCAGTCCAGTTTGCCCATGCTGATCAAGGTGCCCCCTCTGCATCAGTCCCACCTGCCCAGGTCTGGCCCATATCCCTCTAAACCTTTCCTATCCATATGTCTTTTAAATGTTGTTATAGTTTCTGCCTCAACTACCTCCTCTGGCAACTCATCCACTGTGTGAAAAATTTGCCCCTCGGATCCCTATTAAATGTTTTCCCTCTTACCTTAACATATGTCCTCTGGTTCTTGATACTCCTACTCAGGGTGAAAGACTCTGTGCATCTATCCTAACTATCTCTCTCTCATGATCTTGTACACCACTATAAGATGTCTCCTCCTCCTATGCTCCAAGGAATCCAGTCCTAACCTGCCCAACCTCTCCCGATACTTCAGGCCTTCAAGTTCTGGCACCATCCTAATAAATCTTCTGTGCATTCTTTTCAGCTGAACAACATAATTCCTATAGTAGGAAGACCAAAATCAAACACAATACTCCAACTGTGGCCTCACCAGTGCCTTGTGCAGCTGTAACATAATATCCCAACTTCTATACTCAAAACCCTGACTGATGAAGGCCGAAAGCCTGCATGACCACCTTATCTACCTGTGACACAACTTTCAAGGAACCATGTACCTGCTCTCCTAGATCCCTCTGTTCTACCACACATCAGAATCCTGATTTACTGTGAAGGTCCTGCTCCGATTAGACTTCCCAAAATGCAATACCTCACATTTACCTGCATTAAACTCCATTAACCATTCGTCTGCCCACTTGCCCAGCCGACCAAGATCCTGATGTAACCATTGACCACCATCTTCGCTATCTCCAATACCACTCACTTTTGTGTCATCTGCCAACTTACTAATAATGTCTTGTAGGTTCTCATCCAAATCACTGGCTCTGGTGAGACCACATCTGGAGTATTGTGTACAGTTTTGGTCTCCTAATTTGAGGAATGACATCCTTGTGATTGAGGCAGTGCAGCGTAGGTTCACGAGAATGATCACTGGGATGGCGGGACTGTCATATGAGGAAAGATTGAAAAGACTAGGCTCGTATTCACTGGAGTTTAGAAGGTTGAGAGGGGGATCTTATAGAAACATATACAATTATAAAAGGACTGGACAAGCTAGATGCAGGAAAAATGTTCCCAATGTTGGGCAAGGCCAGAACCAGGGGTCATAGTCTTAGAATAAAGGGGAGGTCATTTAAGACTGAGGTGAGAAAAAACGTTTTCACACAGAGAGTTGTGAATTTATGGAATTCCCTGCCACAGAGGGCAGTGGAGGCCAAGTCACTGGATGGATTTAAGAGAGAGTTAGATAGAGCTTTAGGAGCTAGTGGAGTCAAAGGATATGGGGAGAAGGTAGGCACCGGTTATTGACAGGAGACGATCAGCCATGATCACAATGAATAATGGGCTGAATGGCCTCCTCCTGCACCTATTTTCTATGTCTATGTCTAATAGTTGCCATAAAGTTCTAGAGAATGTGAAAATAATTGCATATAATAGTCAATTGGAAAGAAATTTGGAGAATCTGATTTACTGGTGAATATTAGAACAAACGGTGGACAACATGGCTGCAGAGCTCCCAAGTATTCCTAGAAAAGTACTGGTGTGTTAGCCCATGTCATCTGAATCGATTGTAAGGCTCAGAGAAATGTGTAATTCCCAGAATTCTTCTGACGGCAACATTCGTGCATTGTAGAAAGTTGTGGTAATTCCTCAAACTTACATTGGAATCACTTTTGGAAGCAAATCACTGATTCTTTAAAATTCCGCTTCCGTTATTTCAATTCTACACAGGATTATTTAAATTCTTGCATTATGCCGGGTCTCCTGTGGTTAACTCCCTAGGACTTTCTTCTGCCTATATTTCTTCCTTTGAACAGCTTACCTGGACCAAAGTTCCTCTGGTCCTTGCCTTACACCCCACTACCCTCTGCCTCCAACACATAGTTTTCCAACATTTCTGCCACCTTCAACATGGTCCCATTGCCAGTCAGATTTTCCCATCCCCACCTGTTCTGCTTTATGTGGAGCCTGCTCCCTCAAACTCCTTGGTTCACTCATCCATTCCCACCCAAACCACCCCTCCCCAGGTAGTTTCCCATGCAACTGCAGGAGATGCAACACCTGTCCCTATACCGCCTCCCTCACAGCCATCCAGGGACCACAGCTGCACTTCCAGGTGAGACAGAGGTTCACACGCACCTCCTACAACCTTGTCTATTGCCTTGTCTATTGTATTTGGCGTCCTTTACATCAGTGAAACCAAGCATGCTAGGTCTGTCGAGGCCTGCTGGATCTCCCGGTTGCTAACCATTTAAACTCCCCTTTCCATTCCCATACCAACCTTTCTGCCCTGGGCCTCCTCCACTGCCGGAGTGAGGCCACACGCAAACTGGAGGAGAAGCATCTCATTCCGCTTGGGTAACATACAACCCAATGGTGTGAACATTGAATTCTCCAATTTTATGTAACTTAACGAAGAACATCCCTTTCCTCTTCTACCTAGTAACTTCCTCTGACTTCACATTCTTCTCTTTTCGCATCTCAACCTTTTGTCATATACCCATCTCTAGCCTTTGTCCACCCATCAGCCAATCTACTCCTGCCCCCCACCCCCCTGACATGTATCCACCTATCACTTGTCCTGCCCCTACCTTTCGCCCAGCTTGCTTCCCTCGACTACAATGAAACTGAAGAAGGGTGATGAGCCGAGGCATCACCTATCCATGTTCTCTAGAGATACTGCCCCACTGAATTACTCCAGCACTGTCTTTTTTTTAAACCAGCATATGTAGTTTCTCATAACAGTGTATCACTTTTCTGTTGTTCTAATCCTACCTACCTATATGTACAGATGATGTCCAAGTAATTAAAGTATATCCACTTTCTAACATCAGAAGAGATTGGTATTTTGGACTTTGGTTTAGCAGTGGATATAATACCAGCTCCTGGGGTCCTAACTGGTGGATTATAAACAACTGATGTGATCAATGGCAGATTCTTAAATGTATCAATGTACACATGATGAAATTGAAACCTGGTCTTCAGGGACTCTATTGAAGGCAAAATGAGCAATAAACCTTATCAAGACAAACATTTGGAATTAACTCAATGTGATCATCTCTGAGAATTAAAATTGCCACTTAGCAGCTCTGTGATGTGGTGTTCGCTTGCTTTGACTCTCTTTGGGAGAGAAACTCCATCTTTTAATGAATGAAATTATGTACCTTCCAGAATTCTCCCAACAACATGAGCAGCATTACCAATCCTCCAGGCACTCCAAGGGATGATGGTGAATTAGGAGGCAATTTTCTTCACTCCTTCCAAAATGATAACGTGAGTATGTGAGCATACTAGATACAGTGCCCTCCATAATGTTTGGGACAAAGACCTATCATTTATTTATTTGCCGCTGTGCTCCACAATTTGAGATGTAGTAGAAAAAAAAATCACGCATTTAAAGTGCACATTGTCAGATTTTAATAAAGGGCATTTTTATACATTTTGGTTTCACCATGTAGAAATTACAGCTGTGTTTATACATAGTCCCCTCATTTCAGAGCACCATAATGTTTGGGACACATGGCTTCACAGGTGTTTGTAATTGCTCAGGTGTGTTTAATTGCCTCCTTAATGCAGGTACAAGAGAGCTCTCAGCACCTAGTCTTTCCTCCAGTCTTTCCATCACCTTTGGAAACTTTTATTGCTGTTTATCAACATGAGGACCAAAGTTGTGCCAATGAAAGTCAAAGAAGTCATTATGAGACTGAGAAACAGGAATAAAACTGTTAGAGACATCAGCCAAACCTTAAGCTTACCAAAATCAACTGTTTGGAACATCATTAAGAAGAAAGACAGCACTGTTGAGCTTACTAATCACAAAGGGACTGGCAGGCCAAGGAAGACCTCCACAGCTGATGACAAAATAATTCTCTCTATAATAAAAAAAAAAACCCCAAAACACCTGTCCGACAGATCAGAAACACTATTCAGGAGTCAGGTGTGGATTTGTCAATAACCACTGTCCGCAGAAGACTTCATGAACAGAAATACAGAGGCTACACTGCAATATGCAAACCACTGGTTAGCTGTAAAAATAGGATGGCAGGTTACAGTTTGCCAAGAAGTACTTAAAATAGCAACTACAGTTCTGGAAAAAGACGAGACGAAGATGAACTTAAATCAGAGTGATGGCAAGTGCAAAGTATTGAGGAGAGAAGGAACTGTCAAAGATTCAAAGCATACCATCTCATGTGTGAAACACGGTGGCATTGATGTATGGCCTGGGCATGTATGGCTGCTGAAGGTTCTGGCTCACTTATTACCATTGATGATACAACTGCTGATGGGAGTAGCACAATGAAATCTGAAGTGTATAGACACATCCTATCTGCTCAAGTTCAAACTCATTGGCCAGCGGTTCATTCTACAGCAAGACAATTATCCCAAACATACGGCTAACGTTTTTCAAAGCTAAAAAAATAGTCAATTCTTGAGTGGCCAAGCCAATCACCCAATCTGAATCCAATTAAGCATGCCTTGTATATGCTGAAGAGAAAACTGAAGGGAACTAGCCTCCAAAACAAGCATTAGCTAAAGATGGCTACAATACAGGCCTGGCAGAGCATCACCAGAGAAGACACCTAGCAACTGGTGATGTCCATGAATCGCAGACTTCAAGCAGTCATTGCATACAAAGGATATGCAACAAAATACTGAGGTCAGTCTGAAGAAGGGTTTCGGCCCGAAACGGTGCCTATTTCCTTCGCTTCATAGATGCTGCTGCACCCTCTGAGTTTCTCCAGCACTTTTGCCTATCTTCGATTTTCCATCATCTGCAGTTCCTTCTTAAACAAAATACTAAACATGCCTACTTTCATTTACATGACATTTGCTGTGCCCCAAACATTATGGTGCCCTGAAATGGGGGGGGGGCTTGATTTGTATAAAAAATGGGCTTTATTAAAATCTGACAATGTGCACTTTAACCGCAAGTCTTTGTTTTCTATTACTAATCTCAAATTGAGGCAAATAAATAAATGATGGGTCTTTGTCCGAAATATTGTGGAGGGCACTGTACACGTACATTCTAACACAAATAACTATGATAGATTTTGCTTGATAATTATTTATTATTATTTATTTCATTTCATCTTAGAGCTACTATCACTCAGGCTTCTATTTCTAGTGTGGTTATTGAGATATTTTCTTTAAAATGCAATTAATTTTCAGGTTAAAAAGCAGAGCAGGTACATGATAGCAGCTTTTTCGGCTTTGCACTTGTGCGTCATACACATTCAGCAGATCCTGTAGCACAAAGGCAATATTTTTGTGCATGAGCCTGCTGTCTGACAACACTCTCCAAGTAATCTTTTATCCCCCAACTGTCATAATTTTATTTTCAAAATTTTGATAATTTGCTATTAAATGAAATTATAACTTTTTTCAGAAAAAAATTGCTAGTAAAGTTTATTTCCTTTCTTGATTTCACCAGCAAATTTTCATTTTTTTTTAGGAGGGGAAATCAACTATGATTTATAGTAACTCTACAATGCATGCCATGTTAACTTGTATACAACTGATCCATGTAAAAAGTCACTTAATACTGTGTGATTTTGATAAGGCAAATCAGGTTGGGAATTTGTTAGTTATCGGTAGAAATTAGTAAACTGCAAAAAATAGCAAATAAGAGTTTAGAACTTGATTAAGATATTTGTTTTGCAAATTAGTGATCTGGATTAGGTTACAAACTAGACTAAGTGGGACCCAATGGGTCCCATGTTCACACGGGAAGGCTGGTCCCTCGACGCAATATTCCACTTCTCCACCAATTCCAATATTCCAATATTGCCAGTGGCCAGCTTTCTGGAGTGCTGGTATGGGTTCTTGGGGTGGCAGCTCAGTCCTTCAAGCCTGATCTGCTGGCAGCTCACTCACGGCTGGTGGGCTGGCAATTGACTCTTGACTATTCCTTGAAATTCCATTTCAAGCAGGGTGCAAGGCCACCAAATTCAAATCCATGTTCCTACCATTTCAAGCAGGGTGCAAGGCCACCAAATTCAAGTGCAGTTTCTTACCACTATGAGCAGGGTGCAAGGCCACCAAATTCAAGTGCAGTTTCCAACCACTTCAAGCAGGATGCCAGGCCGCCAAATTCAAATGCAGCTTCATACCATTTCATGCAGGATGAAACCGCCATAAAACCAACCAAAACACCAAACCCACAGTTCAGTAGACATTCAGTGTGTTCAGTTGACTCACAGCTCAGATAGAGTCATGGCCTCTCCTTCCCCCATCATGCAGAGTCTGAGCCACACCCACACTTCCTGGTGTTATAACCCCTCCCCCTCCCACCAGAAAAGGTGTGGCTTTCAGGGCGTGATTGGCAGGAGAGAGATTCTCAACATTTTTTAAACACTAATAACACTTTTATTTTTCATTGATGGGAAGAATTCTCTGCACCTGCTCAGCGGAGGGGGGGGGGGGACTGAGTAAGATGGCCAAAAATCACAGCCGTAAGAGCGTTTTATCTAAAATCAATATACATGTCAAACAGGAAGAAAGTGCATTTGCAGTAGTGCCTTTTAACTTCAAGACAAAGCACCCAAGCCGCCATTTGCAGTAAGTAGTGCCTTTCAACTTCAAGCCAAAGCACCCAAGCCACCATTTGCAGTAATGATTGCCTTTCAAACTCAAGTCAAAGCAGCCAATCTGCCATTTGCAGTAAGTGGTGCCTTTCAACTTCAAGCCAAAGCACCCAAGCCACCATGTGCAGTAAGTAGTGCCTTTCAACTTCATGCAAAACAACCAAACCACCATTTCGTGCACACAACTTCCTGGCGTTATAATCCCTCCCCCTCCCTCCCGCAGGTGAGGCAGAGAGAATGGTGATTTTTTTTGCAGTAAGTAGCGCCTTTCAACTTCAAGCAAAGCACACAATCCACTATTTGCAGTAAGTAGTGCCTTTCAACCTCAAGCCAAAGCACCCAAGCCACTATTTGCAGTAACTAGTTCCTTGCAACTTAATGCCACCATTTGCAGTAAGTAGTCCCTTTCAACTTCAAGCCAAAGCACCCAACCCACTATTTGCAGTAAGTAATGCCTTTCAACTTCATGCCACCATTTGCAGTAAGTGGTCCCTTTCAACTTCAAGCCAAAGCACCCAAGCCACCATGTGCAGTAAGTAGTGCCTTTCAACTTCAAGCCAAAGCACCCAAGCCACCATTTGCAGTAAGTAGTGCCTTTCAACTTCAAGCTAAAACACCCAAGCCACCATTTGCAGTAAGTAGTGCCTTTCAACTTCAAGCCAAAGCACCCAAACAACCATTCGCAGGCAGTGCCTTTTTACTTCAAACAAACCATATTTTCATTTTCAAACCACATTAAGGGTACTCACAGTTGTGTAGACATTTGTTCAGTGTTATTCAGAGCTCAGAGAGGCGTGACCCTTGGCTTCATCCATCTTGCAGAGAGTGAGTGAGGCACACCACTTCCTGGTTTTATAGTCCCTCTCCCTCCAGCAGGTGCAGCAGAGAGAATGGTGATTTAAAAAAAAACATTAATATCTCTCTGATTTGTCAACAATGGGGAAAAACCCTCCGCACCCGTAAGGCTAAGGGGGGCTTGGAGCGAGGTGGCCAAAAATGACGGCCGTAGGTGGCGGCTTTCTGTCGGAAATCGCAGCACAGTGGGCCAAAAGCGGTCACGATCAGAGATTTAGTAATATATAGATATATTAAGCCAGTTGATTAGTTCAAACCATTGAGCAGAAGTTTGGTCATGAGAGTGGGGTAAATTGGAGGGAAAGAAGGAAAGAGAGTGGAAGGGAGGTAATGAAAGGTGGAAGGTGTTCTGTGTGTTCATTTGTAGGGATCCATAACTCAGTTGTGTGTTTTCTCAATGATAACAAAACAAAATGTAATGATTTACTCCCTCCACACTAGTGGAGATTGAATTGCAGTGTTATATTGGGGTCAATTTCAGCAAACTATATTTGTAAGTTTGCCATGTTTAGCTGAACCTAGATGCTGCGAGATGTATGGTTCCAACCCGTGTAATCCTTGTCACTTTCTTTCAGTATTCCCCCAGCATGACGATGAGCGTGTGATTTTTCCCCTTCCCCCTTCTCCAGGATCAGAATGATGAGACAGCTGCCCTTTGGAAGATTAAAGAACGTATGCAAGAAGCAGTTCAACGTGTTGACGAGGAACTGGGGGCAAAACCCCAATTTTGAGTTTCACACAAGAAAAAAGCTGAACTTCTTTAATTCCATAAACATGAAGGACAACAAAAAAGAATCAAGACATAAAACCCTTCTCCTGGAAGGACTGTACGTTACACATCGCATCTTTTTGAAGCAAAGACAAAAATGTAAACGCCTCTAGCACCCGAACAGACCTCTTCTGCTTCATCCCCTGTTCACCCATGTATCTTTGTGCTGAACTGAATATGGCGCTAGTCTAGGTATAAGATCCGATGTTGTCCATATTGTAGCCATTTTAACTGGGACGTTTACACAATGTGGTTTACTTTCGAAGGCCTATTATTTGGTGGCACAGATTATTTTTTTTCTTGCTTCTGTGAGACTTCCCCGCCAGGTGCAAGGTGTTAATCAGTTGTTGTTCCATACCTGTGTAACTGAACGATGATATGCCCAGTGGGTTCCAGTTTGAGAGGAGCGTACATCTTTTCCCCCCAAATCTCATTATTCTCTAACCTCCCGAAACCCAACCCAACCCCCACCCCTGCGCCCACACGTATGTGCATACCTCAAATCTGGATTGCTTCATTCCTCTCTTACTTTATTGATCCAGAGGAAAACTCCACACGTGAGAAAGAGACAACTACAGACGTGATTGAAAAAGAGGAAAATAAACAGTTTTAATGGCACTGCAATGGTGCTGGGATCTCTGTACAATTACACACTACCTGTAGATGGCCTTTTGTTTAAACCCACTTCTATACAATGTGTATCAAGTTATGTAAAATATTATCTTGCCTGGACAACCCTTGTGCTGATTCTTGATAACATTGTAGCTGTTCTGTGTTTCTTACCTTGTAGTCTGGTTATAAAAAAGAAAAACATCTACAATGTAGTTTTGTGTTCAATATTTGTTGCTAATGTTTTATTGAGGGATGTTTTTTCTGCAACCCTTTACAGAGTTTTCAGGAACGTCAACTGTGTTATTGTGCTGACTGCAGGTTATGGGATGTTAACATACGTTGTTTTTGTTTGGGGTGAGGGGTGGTGGGGGTTGGGGGCAATAGCAGGATATTTCTAAATGAATTGCCTTTTTAGATGTGTTTCAAATCAATCTAACTGTGTTTAGCTGTAGAGTTGCTGAACGAGTATGTAAATCTCCTATTTGCAGTCAGATCGGAACTTACTGATGAAATTTTGGTGTTTTATAGTAGATTTCAGTTTCCAGGAAATCGTGCATTTTAAACTGAGAAAAAGACAAGTCTGGCAAATGTAATTTTACAAATTCGCTAAATTATTGTCTTCATTGGGATGGTTTTGAATGAAACGGTTCTTTTCTCCAATGCTGTAATAAAAATAAACGC